>NW_028318257.1:582500-882500 GCF_062004578.1 Staurois parvus | reverse complement strand
CTCCTGTACTGTCCGCAGTCTCTGGTCATCTCCTGTACTGTCCGCAGTCTCTGGTCATCTCCTGTATTGTGTCCGCAGTCTCTGGTCATCTCCTGTACTATATCTGCAGTCTCTGGTCATCTCCTGTACTGCAGTCCATTGGTTCAGAATATTTTTTTTCTTGTTTTCCGCCTCTAAAACCTAGGTGCGTCTTATGGAGTGCAAAATACGGTACTTTGCATCCCCTTCCAGCCTTATACAAATCAACTATTCTTGATTGTATGTCTGCAGAGGGCTTGTTTTTGCAAGACACAGTTCACATCGCCTGATGCTTCTTATGAACAGCAATCTTAAAATGTTTGAGTGTTTTTTATCAGTCAAAGTAGCTCTAAACCACACCTCCAAACTCATTTTATGAATTGGTCTCCAGGTGTGCAAACCACTAGGTTGAAAGAAAACCTAAAGAAAAATGAATGCAGCAACTACATCTAAGAATTGGTAACCTGCAATATAATAAATGTTTGTTTTTGGGTTAACACCACTTTAAGGCTTTTGCCAGCAACACGTTTCCTGTCCTAGGGTGACAATGCTTACTGACTGTAATTATTTATGGAGGATCAGTGTTGTCATTCTACACCCTGTTCCAAATTATTATGCAAATTATATTTTTCTCATTTACCTAAATAAATGATGTAAATAACAGTCAGCATAATTCTCATGTTATCAACTACTAAGAGTACAATTCACATTTTATTGAACAAACCTCCTAATGATAACAGGATTTTTTTTAAACATAAAAAACTGTTCCAAATTATTACGCACAGTAAGTTTCAAAACACTTTATAGGTTGTAAAGAACTGAAAATTGTCATTTGTTGTGTTTGCAGCATATTTACTGAAATCAAAAGCTATTTCAATCAAACTTTTAAAAACATTTTAACTTTTTAAACATTTTAACAGGTCACGTTACATTGTAACATAGGACCCCTTATTTGATAGCAGCTTCACAAGTCTGGCATCCATTGAACTTGTGAGTTTTTGGACAGTTTCTGTTTGAATTTGTTTGCCAGATGTCAGAATAGCCTCCCGGAGCTGCTGTTGGGATGTAAACTTCCTCCCACCCTCATAGATCTTTTGCTTGAGGATGCTCCAAGGTTCTCAATAGGATTGAGGTCAGGGGAGGATGGAGGCCACACCATGACTTTCTCTCCTTTTATCCCCATAGCAGCCATTGATGCAGAGGTATTCTTTGCAGCATGAGATGGTGCATTGTCATGTATGAAGATGATTTTATTACGGAAAGCATAGTTCTTCCTTCTGTACCAGGGAAGAAAGTGGTCAGTCGTAAACTCCACATACTTTGCAGAGGTCATCTTTACACCTTCGGGGACCCTAAAGGGGCCGACCAGCTCTGTTCCCATGATTCCAGCCCAAAACATGATTCCACCACCGCCTTGCTGACATCGCAGCCTTGTTGGAACAGGGCGGCCGTCCACCAACCATCCGCTACTCCATCCATCTGGAGCATCCAGGGTTGCATGGCACTCATCAGTGAACAGGACTGTTTGAAAATTAGTCCATGTATTTTTCTGCCCAATGCAGCCGTTTCTGCTTGTGAGCATTGGTTATTGGTGGCCGAATAGAAGGTTTATGCACAGTTGCAAGACTCTGGAGGACTCTACACCTTCCAGAGGACTCCAGAGGCACCAGCAGCTTCAAATATCTGTTTGCTGCTATGTAATGCTATTTTAGCAGCTGCTCTCTTGATCCGATGCATGGATCTGGCAGAAATCTTCCTCAATGTGCCTTTATCTGCACAAACCCGTCTGTGCTCTGAATCAGCCACAAATCTCTTAATAGTGCGATGATCACGCTTAAGTTTTCGTGAAATATCTAATGTTTTCATACCTCGTCCAAGGCATTGAACTATTTCACTCTTTTTGGCAGCAGAGAGATCGTTTTTCTTCCCCATATTGCTTGAAAATGGTGCTCTGCTTAATAATGTGGAACACCCTCCTTTAGTAGTTTTTCCTTAAATTGAGCTCTCCGGCCAATCTAATTATCACAGGTGTCCCAGATTGTTTTCAGTGATCAAAAGAGCCCTGACACACAATGCCATCCATGAGCTAAACTGAAAAACAAAATATTTCATCTTTGTGACACTTAAATAGAATTTGCATAATAATTTGGAACAAGGTATAGGCTGCACTTATGATTTGGACTACAAACACTTCCCTCTCTCCTCATCTCTATTACGTAGGTAAGAGAGGTTTTGTAGTTCACAGAAGATAGCTGGGAAAGCTGATAAAATAGTTTGAAATCTCAGTTCGATGCACAGTAATGCAGGCCATAGACAGCTCGAAAACCGTGTGTTTTTTCGGCCGATTAACAAAAAATCAGTCTTTCATTAAACATTAACCATCAACGATTACAAAAATCGGCCGACCAAGTCATAAAGTTCACTCCATATAACAGGTAAAACTTCTGTTCCTTCCAGGTCACGGCTCATGCACATATTTTTTTCCGTAAAAACAATCGTACGATTTGGCCATCATTGACGCAAAAATTGGTCGTTTTCCTAAAATTTTCTGACATGACCGATAATCCAAAAGTGGAAAGAACGCAAAAACCAGCAGACGAATGAACCCACTAACAGTGTGAAAATCGACCAATTAATCTTTCGGCCAAAGAATCAGATGATTTTCGAACCGTCCATGGCCGGCATAAGTCACAATGCACACAATGGGAAACTGTCATTTGTCAGCACGGCCATGTGACTACGCTGACCAATGAGACTCTCTAGTTGGCTCAGCAGTCTTCCAGATCCTGTGCTGCACTTCTGCTTTGATCACATGATGACGAAGGGGTCCTGCGCGGTTCCGAATTGTTGCACTTGGTCCTTTGTGATGTAATCTTTCTTCAGTAAAAGCTTTGGCCAACAATTGATGATCCATGATGTGCTTGAAAATATGTGCATTGTCCTTCTGAACAGTGAACACAGGGATTGCTCACTTAGCACAGCCACCATTCACAGAACTAATTAAAAATATGTAGGATGAAACCAGCCTATATCCACACGCTCAAGAAATGGTGAAAATATTGGTATACAAAATTAAAATAAAAATTATTAAACCAGTAATTAAATGTTTAAACTAAGCTGCCATTTTAAATAACAAAAAAAACCTATAAACAGTGACTAAATAAAGTACACATAAACAGCATTATGTCATTCACAGAACTACTTGTATTTTTTCAGTGAATACAAGCTGTTTTCTGATTGGACAAGGTAGAGAGGAAAAGTGTTTGTCACAATCACCACCTCATCCAATCAGAGAATGCCTTGTTTTCAATGAAAAAAATACAAGGCAGCTCTTCTGAGTGGGTGAACCTCTGTATTCACTGTGCAGATGGGTAGCTGCTTGGCACAGGACCCAGAAGACTGCAGTGTTCTCTGTAGTAACACTGTAACACTGTATCCCCACATGTATAGGATATGTGTACTTACAATGATCCAACCTGGACCAATGAACTATGCAATAAAAACCAGACCTGGAGTTCAAACTCTAAGTTAGGTTTAACCACCTCTCGTCCCGCCCATGTACATAAACGGCAGGACGGGAGCAGTGCTGAAGGTGGCTGTTTATAAACGGCCCCCGCATTCTCTGCCTGTGCATACTCCCTGGGAGCACGCGGCACCGCAATCCGGTGTCCTCTGGAGACAGCGGAACACTGTATGTGAGGTCCCGATCATGTGATCACTTATTGGCCAATAAGTGATCACATGAATAGTAGTACGCAAGATGTCACTTCCTGACATCATTGCTTACTACTAGTGACATCTGTGAATGATCACTGAGGTCACATGGTACAAGGCTATTCACAACAGTCTTGTACCATGTGACAAGCTGTGACCAATCACAGCTCGCACAGTATGTCTCAATGGCTGCAGGAATGCAACCAGAGAGGAGAAATTATTGCTTTACAGCTTTATGGGTGTAAAAGCAATGTGTAAAAAAAAAAAAAAAAAAATCTTCATCACGCCCCACAAGTAGTACAGTGTCACTATGGTGACACTGTACTGCTAGGATGACAGTATGTTATAAAAAGAAAAAACATAAATAATAATATAAAAAAAATTAAATAAAAATGTAACAACATTTTTGAAAAACTATAATTTTTGGTTATAAACTAATTTGGATTATATATTTTTTTTATTAAAAAGATAGATGAATACATTTTGGACAAGATTTATGAACAAAGATTTTTTTTTTTTTTCAAAATGTGGGGACTTTTTCATTTATATAGCAAAAAAAATACAAATTCCAGTGGTGAATAAATACCACCAAAATAAAGTTTTATCTGTCTCAAAAAAATGCTAAAAATTCATATGGGTACAATGTTGCATGACCGCGCAATTGTCATTCAAAGTGAGATAGCACTGAAAGCTGAAAATTGGCCTGGAGTGGAAGGGGGTGAAAGTGTCCGGACTTGAAGTGGTTAAGGAAAGGGTTAGGGTTCTGATAAGGGTAGGATTATGTCTTAGGGTCAGGTTATGGTTAGAAGTTAGGTGGTCCACCATATCTGTGACTTTCTTTAATATGGTCCATGTACCACAGAACTTTAAGAACTGCTGGCCTAGTGTAAATGGAAGGTGGTTGGTGATTGATTATTGGCGGTTATTGTTCTTTACGGTCTCTGCTGTCAAATTTTGAACTTGGACTCATGAATTTGTCAGTAAGGCTCATATCACACATGTTCTTGCTATTTCCAGGAATGACCCTAAGACGTGTTGGAAGTGATTTTACAGTGCTAGTAAGTGTAATCGGGAACACAATGTAAGGAAATAAAAATAATACTGAGTCATCAGTGTGTGGAGTAGAGGAAGCTGGATGTGTTTAGTTGGCAAAGAGCGCTTGTGGAGAAGTCCCTCTAGTGTGAGAATGACCAAGGAGAAGGTGAGAAGAAGGAAGTGAGGTCCAAGGAAGTGGCAATAATAACAACTGGTAATCATGAGGGTGTGTATGAGAACAGCCAGTGTCACCAAATAGAGGAAGGGTGTAAAATACAACTTTACTTTTATTTATGAAGAGGAAACTGAGATCATTAGTAGAAAGTTATTAAATAATTCTACCCAGTGAATTGTTCTGCTGCTTACTTAAAGTGGAACTAAACTCCTTCAGTCAACATGAACTTTTTTAAATCATTATGCTGCTAGCATTAGTAAATAGTTATGAAGGTATATTATATTTACTTAAAGTAGGGGAAATAGTTATTTGATCCCCTGCAGATTTTGTAAGTTTGCCCACTTACAAAGAAATGAAAGGTTTATTATTTTTATCATAGGTGTATTTTAAAAGATGGAGACAGAATATCAACCCAAAATCCAGAAAAAAACACGATAAAAATATTATAAATTGAGTTGCAGTTCAGTTAGTAAAATAAGTATTTGATCCCCTACTAACCAACAATACATCCATCTCGCACAGACTGGCTACGTGCTGATTAGTGGTGCACCAAATGAAAATTCTGGTGCCGAAACCGAAAATTCAAAATTCACTTGGCCGAAAACCGAAATGTGTAGTTTTTGAAAATGAATATATATTTTTTGGAAAAAAATACACTGATTAAGAAAAACAATATATACCCCAATTTTTTTGTAAAATATGAAAGAGGATGCTACGGCAAGTAAATAGATACCCAACATGTCACACTTTAAAATTGTGCACGCACGTGGAATGGCGTGAAACTGCGGTACTTAAAAATCTCCATGGGTGATGCTTTAAAAATTTCTACAGGTTAGCAGTGTAAAGTTACAGAGGAGGTCTAGTGCAAGAAGTACTGCTCTTTCTCTGACGTTTGTGGCGATACCTCACGTGTGTGGTTTGAACACCATTTACATATGTGGGCATGGCCTACGTATGCATTCACCACTACGTGCGAGCACGGGGCGGGGGACAGGGGCACTTTAAACTTTTTTTTTTCATTTAATGTTTTTTGGGTTTTTGTGCACTGTCCTTTTAAAAAAAATTTTAATCACTTTTATTCTTATCACAAGAAATGCATGCATCCCTTGTGATAGAAATAATTAGTGACAGGTCCTCTTTATTATTATTATACAGTATTTATAAAGCGCGAATAGTTCGCTCAGCGCTGTACATTACAAAGGGGGACAGAACATGTGACAGAACAATAACAATACAATGCAAAACATGAGGGGATTGAGGGCCCTGCTCTTTCGAGTTTAGACGCCACATCTCTCCCCTACAATGTAAAGCATTGGATCAAAAAAAAGCATTGATCTAGTGCTTTAAAAAAAAAAACAATGGCCGGAACGGGAAGTGACATCGCTCCGATCCTCCAAGGGCATAGAGATGAGTGGAGGCCATCTTTCCCCCACTCATCTCTATGCCCAACTTCGGGATCGACGGTTTCTCAAGTAAGGCTGAGAACTACTGAGTGGCGGGTGGGCTGTGGCGAGGGGCGGGCGGCGACGGTGGGTGGGCGGCGGCGAGTTTTTTTTCGACATGTGTATCAGTGCTTTTTTTGTTCATTTCGGCCACCGAACTTTCGGTGCATCCCTAGTGTTCATGTAATACACAGATTAGTCCTGTCAATTTAAAAAGGTGCACGTAATGACAACTTGTATATATAAAAGACACCTGTCTACAGAATCTCTTTCTTCCATTCAAACCTCACCATCATTGGGTTAGGCAAAATTGCTGTCAAAGGACATCAGGGACAAGATTGTAGACCTGCACAAGTTTGGAATTGGCTACAAGACCATCAGCAAGAAGCTTGGTGAGAAGGAAACAAGCAGCGTGGATTTGATTTAAATCAAGTTGATTTAAATCCCGATTTAAATCATGATTTAAATCACTAGTGAAAAGGCTCGATTTAAATCATATCATAATTTTTAAATAGCAACTGTCACTTTAATGGGACGGCTGGTGATGTGGCAGTGACACAACAAGGTGAGGGACATGGCAGCAGCAGGGGAGTGGATGCCCTCTAACAGGCGCTGCCATGATGGATCTAAAATGACAGGTGCTCTTTAAATGTAAGAAATCCGACTCATTCTTGCTGGTAGTTAGAATCTTTAATATTTGCAAACCAAATGAAGGTTTCCTTTTTAGAATAATAAGCTGTCAGGTTAGTAAACCAGCGATATCAGAACCGATTTTAGGTTAATAGGTTAATCACACATAGCTGGAGAACGACTCAAATTCTTTTATTTCGTGTTTTCATTCATGATTACTGGGAAATTGTGTGAATGCATCAATGCAGTGCATGTTATCTCAGCTTGTAGAGCTTGGATTCGTGGATTGAGTTTACCAAAAATGTAAATATTGCAGAATATACAGCCTCATGCTACATAACTAACCTCCATTTCATGCTGAATAAACTAAATTATTAATGTATCTTAAATAGAAAACTATCTTTAGATTTTTACTCCAAACGAATTTTATTAATATAAATTTAATAAAAATAAAAAAAAGTCTGATTTAAATTTAAAAAATCAGATTTAAATTTAAAAAATCTGATTTAAAATTTTTTTTTTTTAAATCATTGATTTTTATCCACCCTGGAAACTTGTGTTGGAGCGATTATTCGCAAATAGAAGAAATACAAAATAACCATCAACCACCCTCTGTCTGGCACTCCATGCAAGATTTTGCCTCATGGGGTAAGGATGATCATGAGAAAAGTGAGGGATCAGCCCAGAACTACACCGGAGGAATGTGAATGATCTCAAGGCAGTTGGGACCACAGTCACCAAACAAACCATTGGTCACACAATACGCCACAATAGATTGAAATCCTGCAGTGCCCTCAAGGCCCTCCTCCTCAAGAAGGAACATGTCCAGGCCCATCTGAAGTTTCCCAATGAACATCTAAATGATTTAGAGAAGGATTGGGAGAAAGTGTTCTGGTCAGATGAGCCCAAAATTGAGCTCTTTGGCATTTACTCGACTTGCCGTGTTTGTAGGAAGAAAAATGCTGACTATGACCCTAAGAGCACCATCCTTATAGTCAAGCAAGGAGGTGGAAACATTATGCTATGGGGCTGTTTCTCTGCTAAAGGTGCAGGCCGAATTTGCTGCATTAAGGGGCTTTTGGATGGGGCCATGTATTGTAAATTCTTGGATGAGAACCTTCTTCTCTCAGCCAAAACACTGACATTGGGTTGTGGATGGGTCTTCCAGCATGACAATGACCCAAAACATACTGCCAAGGTAACAAAGGAGTGGCTCATGAAGAAGCACATTAAGGTCATGGAGTGGCCTAGCCAGTCTCCAGACCTTAATCCTATAGAAAATGTATGGAGGGAGCTGTAACTTTGATTTGCCAAGCAACAGCCAAGAAACCTTAAGGATTTAGAGAAGATCTGTAAAGAAGAATGGACCAAAATCCCTCCTGAGATCTGTGCAAACCTGGTAAACAACTACAAGACATGTCTTACTTCTGTGCTTGCCAACAAGGGTTTCTCCACCAAATACTAACTCATGTTTGCTTGGGGATCAAATACTTATTTTACTCACTGAACTGCAACTCAATTTATAACATTGTATTCTGTGTTTTTTCTGGATTTTTGGTTGACATGGGTCACACAGAGTCTTTTTAAGTCCCTTCCCCCAGGTTTTGGCACGCATTTGCGAAGTGGATAGTGTTGGTAGTGTTGCAATCCCATCCCTTTAAAACCAACATATGTTAATTACACAGTTTTTGTGGCTGATTAGGTGGTAAGTAAACTCACTTTGTGCCTTATCTGCATAAAATTAGCCTCAGAACCTGTGTAATTAACTTGTGTTAGGTTTTAAAGGGATGAGGTGGCAACCCTAAGTGTAGGGAGAGCATAAGCTTCTGTCAGGGACAGCACTCGTGGTGGGGGAAGGTTGTGGAGGAGTAGGGACAGCTCAGGGCCTACATCTGCACTTCAGCAAGCTTCTTTTTGGGTTGGAACTGTCAGGGCGCATTCCACCCGCCTTGGTAAGTGCTGTCTTCAATCTGGTCTTACTACCATTGATTGTCAGCTAAACTGACTGTAGATTCTTGGACAGGTGAGCTCCCTCGTGGGGTTGTTGTGCTGTTTGCAAGTTCTTCAATTCATTGGTTACTATATTCCGGACGTGCATGTATTTATTCCTGCCACACTATGCTGCACCTATCCCACAAGAGTATTCAGGTCAATCCAGGACAGCAGTGAAACAGGCAATCAGAAATATAATATAGCGCCATTAGAAGTAGTGGCAGGGATACTGGAAGTTTTGGCAGGGATCCTGTGAGCAGCATTGGAGGTACTAACAGAGATTCTGAGAGTACCTGACAGGGATACTGGAACAAGCATTGGAGATAATGACAGGGATTCTGGAAGTCTCAGCAGAAGTCCTGGGAATCCAAGAAATGCAGAGATGAGATCGTAGGTGAAGGACAATATCATGAAGATGCAGAGACAGATGGTGAAATATGCTCCTAACTAGGGATGAGCTTAGGCGTGGGCAGATCCTAGTCCAAACCCACCTGAGCGAGTGTGCCAGGAAGCTGTCCCTGCACAAAGCCAATCAGAAACACCCGAGGCATTCCCTTCTCTACAATCACACGTATACACACCCCTTGTATACCTGCAGCTGCGCGCCTGGGAATGCCTCATCCACTTATGATTGTTTTTGTGCAGTGACAGCCTCCTGGCAGGATAGCTCGGGTGGGTTCAGACTAGGATCCGAACACCTTCAATCTCATCCCTACCGATAACAACTTGACAGATATAACTTAGAGGCCCTCAATGCATTGTTGGATGCAGGACATGCTTAAAGGAGAATTATGGGAGTTAAATTATACTTACCTAGGTGGATGCTGCATCTGTCCCCGCTGGCTATAAAAGTGAGAACTGAGCAATCAGACACCACTGATCGCTCAGTTCTCTCCGCCGCTCTGAGCTGAGAGCAATGACTGTCAGCCACCGCTGTCTGCTCTGCCCCCCAAAATAGTCATTGGAGGGGGTGGCTGGCTCAGACTCATAGCGGCTTACTGATAGGCTGAGCCAGGTGCTGGGCCAGACATCTGGGTGTTGGGATCTTTCCCCAGCCTGGATTGGCTGAGCAGTGCCAGAACAAGGTCATCTAGCACCCAGGGCGAATATGACAAATAATGGCGCCCCCCCCCCCAAAATGTATGAGCATTGTGTGTCAGCAAAAATCCCCTCTTCCCCCCCCCAAAGCAATTCAAACACTAATCTTCACACTTATCCTCTAAGCATAAATTCCATTTACAAGCCAGACTTCTCCCCAAACAAAAATGTCCTCATCCAATAAAGTCCCCCCTTCCCAGCTTAAATCCTCTCCCTCCCCAAATACCCCCTCTTAGCACACATCCTCTAACCCTCAGAATTTCCCCTCTGAGCATATTTTCCCCCCTAGAAATTCCTCTTTCCCAGCACAAATCCCCCCCCCCCCCAAATAACTTCTTAGCGCTAATATCCTTCTCCGCAAATGTCCCCTCCTAGCACAAATCCCCCCCCCAGTGATCCATACTAGCACAAACCCCCTTCCTATCACCACAATGCACAGATGTTAACTGTTGCTACGCTGTAATGGTCTTTTATAAGAAATTTGTTTCTTTTATAAGAAATGTAGCTTAACGGGAGTTCCACTCACCCTGAAAAAAAATAAAAGTTAGCAGCTACAAAAACTGTAGCTGTTGACTTTTAAAAAACAGCCACTTACCTGTCCCTCGGTCCTGCGATGTGTCCCCCGCAGCCCGTTTCACCGGCTGTCCTGTATTCCTGGAGGCCGGCATCTTCAGTGTGGGCACCCGGCTGTGATAGCTTGCGGCTTCACAGCCGGGTACCCACTGCGCATGCGCAAGTAGAGCTGCGCTTCCTGAATGGTCCTGTAGTCTTCTGGGCCCTGTCACGTGTCCCAAAAGACTACAGGGAGGACACCTCCCATTTTCGATCGCCTAGGCCAGTGGTGGGCAACCTTTTTTTTCAACTGAGCCAAATCTCGCCAAAACCACGATTGAAATTTATTTTGAGAGCCACATTTTTAAAACTGAAAATACATAGGATGGTACACTGTTTTTAGTTTCAATAAGTTTTTATAGTAATTCATCCCCCATATAGTAATTCATCCCCCATAGTAATTCATCCCCCATATAGTAATTCATCCCCCCTATAGTAATTCATCCCCCATATTAATTCACCCCCCATATAGTAATTCATCCCCCATAGTAATTCATCCCCCATAGTAATTCATCCCCCATATAGTAATTCATCCCCCATATAGTAATTCATCCCCCATAGTAATTCATCCCCCATATAGTAATTCATCCCCCATATAATAATTCATCCCCCATAGTAATTCATCCCCCATATAGTAATTCATCCCCCATAGTAATTCATCCCCCATAGTAATTCCTCCCCCATATAGTAATTCATCCCCCATAGTAATACATCCCCCATATAGTAATTCATCCCCCATATAGTAATGCATCCCCCATAGTAATTCATCCCCCATATAGTAATTCATCCCCCATAGTAATTCATCCCCCATATTAATTCATCCCTCATACAGTAGTAGTAAGTAAGTAGCAAGTAGTAAGTCAAGTCCCTCCTGTGTCAATTCACTTACCTTTCTCCGCGCGTTCCTCTCGCCGTGCTCCCCGCGCCGTTCCGGTCTTCAGGGCGGACTGTGAGAGGAGCCTAGCTCCCCTCACGTTCGTCACGCTGCCCCGCCTACACACATCCTGACAGCCAATCACTAGCTATCAGGATGTGAGTGGCAGCGAGACTGGCCAATCATTGCTGGGCTAGCTGCAGAGTCCTCGGCCACCCGAGAGGAGGGAGGGGAGGGGAGCGGCCGCCCGAGAGGAGGGAGGGGAGGGGAGGGAGGGGAGGGGAGCGAGCGCCCGGCACACAGAAGAGCCGCATTAAAATGTGTAAAGAGCCGCATGTGGCTCGCGAGCCGCGGCTTGCCGACCACTGGCCTAGGCGATCGGACCGGAAGTGGGAGCTGGTACCTGTCAAATTTGGGTACCCGCTCCCCCCCCCCCGCACCCCAAAGGTGCCAATCCTTAATGGGGAGCGGGAGAGCAGTCCTTAAAGCGGGACTTCCCCTTTTGGGTGGAGCTCTGCTTTAAACTCTGGTTTGAAAAGAAAAACATTATGTTAATTATGTATTCTTAATTCAAAAAGTGCTGCCTATCTGACTATCTGTTAGAGGGTGGCTACATTCATTCTTCCACTGTATGTAGGAACGTAGCCACCCTCTTTTGCTCGTTCCTGAGACGGACTAAGAACTCCAGACTGTGGGGTGTGTAGTGTGCATAAAGCAGAGCACAGGACCACAACAAACAAGTACTGTTCATTCCAGACAAAAAGAAGTAAGTGGGAAGATCAGAGTTTTGGGAGCTCACAGAAGATATTACAAGGAGGTAGAAAAACACAGTAAGGAACAACTTAAACCGTTATTAAACCCAGGACCCTGCATTCACTATATCTGGTCTCCCACAGTACACAGAACATAGAAATGCAATTATTTTAGTAAATATAAACTGCCTAATACCTTTTCTCATCAGCAGTATAAAGCAGTCTTGTGACTTCTATCAGTGTCCAGCTGAGCACTGGTTAAATCTTGTTGGAGGAGTTTTCATTTCCCTCTGAGTGTCCTATGATCCTGCATAACCCCTGACCTTCTGTCTGGACAGCGCTGATTGGCCTTGTGCTGATCACATGCACTCTCCCAAAGAAAAAAAAAACTCTGTAGCAATACACGCCAAACTGAGCATGTGCAGCTTGCCCCCATGGCTCTGTTCTATCAGCAGATGGATTGGGGACAGTAGAAGAAGGGGAGGATCAGAGAAGATTGCATCAAACATCCTTTTTACACAATGCAGAGGATTAACCCATTTGGTTCCACAGTGAGTATAACAAGCATGCTTTACTGCATATACAGACTGACTTTACTGTTGTGAGTTTAGCAACACTTCAAGGAAAATACATTACAAGTCCATTACGTAGTGGAAGTGTATGGATTATTCTTGGAAAACAGAAATATTGTTTAGTGTCACTTTTAAAGAGTAACTCCACTTTTGTTGAGAAAACACATTCCCTTCTAGGTGATCTATGTACATTGCATGGATTTGGGGTCAGATCACACCATGGAAACACAGTCCAGATGCATTCTGGATGCGTTTGCTCATGCATTTTTTTTTTACATGTTTTTGGCGCATCCTAGTGCATTTTTGATGTTCCGTTCATCTTTTTCTGTTTTTTTCAATTGAAATAGAAACTTGCATTTCAGTGCATTTTTGGTGCATTCCAGTATGTTCTGGTGGGTTTTTGATGTGTTTTACCACGTTCCAGTACAGTTCTGTGCAGGAAATATGCAGCACGTTCTACTTTTTTTTTCTGCAACCGGAATGCACTGTATCTGCAAGCGCTGATGTGAATTATGACATTGACAACCATATAACCTACTTTCTGTGCGTTTTGGATGCAGAAAAAAAGCAACTGAAACGCATGTAGTGTGAACTGGCCCTTAAACAAACTTTGTTGCAGGTTCCTACCTTTTCATAGTCTGAAGAAATAGCTGTTTTTGTCAATGTGCAGAGTAAATCTCTGAATCTTGCACGGCTCTAATGAGGAAAGTGGCAGGGTCTGCATTCCTTTAGGTGTGATTTCCCTTTGGGAGTATAGCACCATAAATGATGTTTTTGTTGCAGGGGATGCCCAAAATCTCACTTGTATCTTAGTGCAGACTTCTGGGAAAATCAGTGAGCCAATCGCACAAGCAGGAAATTACATTTCTGGGGAACGTTCTGTATGCCATCTGTGTACAGAACACCTCCAGGTTACCATATTGCATTGTATTTTACAGAAAATGACAGCGCTGCAGATTGAAAAGGAAATGTCATTTTTACTAACGTTCAATTACAATAGGACTTGTGTAGCAATTGGGGGTAGCACAGTGGCTAAATGGTTAGCACTTCCACCTGGCAGTACTAGGGTTGTTGGTTCAAATCCCAACCACGGCACCACCTGCCTGGAGTTTGCATGTTCTCCCTGTGCCTGCGTGGGTTTCCTCCGGGTACCCCAGTTTCCTCCCACACTCTAAAGACATGCTGGTAGGTTAATTGGCTCCTGTCTAAATTGGTCCTAGAATTATTATTATTATACAGTATTTATATAGCGCCAACAGTATGCTCAGCGCTGTACATTATAAGTATGTGTATGATTGTAAGTTAGGGACCTTAGATTGTACGCCCCTTGAGGGTTAGGGACTGATGTGAATGTACAATATATATGTAAAGTGCTGTGTAAATTGACGGCGCTATATAAGTACCTGAAATAAATAAACTGTATGTTATTTTTTTTTTTGCTATTTTTTCTCACAAAAGTGGTGTTATCCTTTAAAGTTCAGTTACATGTGTAAGAAAAAGTGAATGTATGAAAGAGAACGTCATGTTTATTTGTGGGTCTGTTTTATTAAACACATCCTCAAGAAAATAGTTTCCATGATCTGTAAAGCTGATCTGGAGGGATGTGGGGAGTTTTGTATTGTCTGGGGAGCTGTAGAGGACATGGAACGCAGCTACCCCCAGTGAGAACATTGTGCTCTACGTCCTCTCATGCACCCCGGGGGACTTTCAGCATCACCAGAACTGAATGACAAGCTGGTTTTGAAGATATAATAGATGTTTAATATCACATTTGTATCGATGGTTATATCTGGATTTATATGCCATGGACATATTGTGCAGCTTTGCAGAGACCGTTAAAGTGTTTGTAGAGTCAAAATCTCTTTCCTTCATTTTTAGAAAACACATTAGTTTATTCTTTTCTATCTGTGTTCTGTTGGAGATTTCCGATTATTTCCTGTCCTGAAGATAAAACAGTTGGGAGGAAATCTTTACAAAGTGAGAAGAATTTCACCCGTAGACAGTTATCACCAGAACAGTGGTCCCCATGTGAAGTTTTAGCCTTGCCTCTTTTTCTGGTGACAAGTTTAACATTTTTGATTTCCCATCACTTTCTGTCTTGGTGACAGTTTTCACCAGGCCATATACAGGGTATGAATCACCCCATTGGGGACAGCAATAAATATGTAATGTAAGAAGAGCTGAAATTGAAGCGCCACATCATTGCTAAGAGGTCCAGATGCAACTTTATTCTAGTATAGGTCAGGGGTATAATTCGAGAAGTAGTCAATGCGTTTGGGGGGTCTAAGTGCCTCCTTCATCAGGGCTAGAAACAACATAAGATTTTAATTTCAATCTGACATCAATACAGTGTCCCCTCCACAGGGTCATAATTAAAACCAGTCAATCATAATGAGAGTATCAAAAAAATTACATAAAAATGAGTGCTGAACAAAAATGAGATTATGGGTACTGAAAAACAAAGCAAAAACATAATTTTATATATATATATAAAATCGCTATTATTAAAGGGATACATTATGGGTGATATGTTAACCTGATAAAAAAGAGAAGAAAAAAACAATAAAAGTAAAAAAATAATAAAAGTAAAAACTCTCAAAACTTGTACAGTATGTGTATAAATTGAACCATACATTATACAATTTGATTGCACAATTATAAGACATTACAAAAAAAAAAAAACAACCCACAAACAGTAAAAAAAAGTTACATAATAGGTAAATAATTTTAAAAAAAGCATATATAGCATAATAAAAATAATAATAATATTAAAAATAGTAATGATAGTACTACTGGCAATAATACAATAATAGTCATAATCACTATATACTGTACATTCTTGGCAGTGAATTGATCTAAAAGGAATAGATATATGATAACATGATAAATGTATAAATTGAACCATACATGGTACAAAAGGTAATGAAATTATATTAGTGTTAATACTGCTAAGAATGATGATATAAAATGTTATAAAATGATGTTATAAAATACATTCTGGTTAAAAAAAAATTGGACCTAGTAAAACATAGAAATGACAAAATATATCCAAAGTGCTGATAGGAGCCATACATTGTATGGTCTGTCTGTCGCTCAGCAAACTGCCCAGGCTTAAAAAGCTATTGCGCAATCTGATTGTATTGTGTGTGCAACCTAGAAGGTGATCACAAGGTTGTATATCCACAAGCTATAAAGTACATCTGGGGAAATACAGTATGTCATCTGTAGGAGATAATTTTTTGTGTGTACAAACCATCTCAGTAAAATAGTGTGTCTGTGGTCAAATATACCAATTCATGTTGATGGTATACATTGAAGAGATAGATCTGAGGGGAATAAACCTGTGAATTACCTTGGCTGGCAACAAAGTGAACAGACAGCAATAAAAATGTGACCTTCTTTGCTATGTTCAGTTCAGTGATGGGTTGCTGTTGTTATCACTGTCACCAAGGATGGAACACAGATGGGCCACTATTCTTTCCATTGAACCACCAATGATGGGGACTTATTTCTTCTTATTTACCCTGTGCAGCAACTCTGGGACATTTTGATCTCCCATCAACCACTGATACCAGGACATTTTCTGCTCCTGCTGACCACTTTCTAGCCCCCGTAAGGTTTGAAGGACAGTGAACTTGACTCTTTGTTTTAAAAATCTTGAACCACCAACAATGGGGACTTATTTCTTCTCCCACTAACCACAGTGGGTAATTTTCTATATCCCCTGCACGCCAACCCTGGGACATTTTGAACTCCCATCAACCACTGATTGCAGGACATTTTCTGCTCCCGCTGACCACTTTCTAGCCCCCGTAAGATTTGAAGGACAGTGAACTTGACTCTTTGTTCAAAAATCTTGGACTCTTGTGTTAATGTCATATTTAAAAGTCTTTTTATTAAAATAATCCCCGGTGATCCTGCCATGAAAGTCCTAGGTCAGGAAATTCCTCTTATAGAGTGTTATTGTTCTTTCCTTGTCTCCTAATTGTGTTCATTTGCTGTTATCCTGTTACACAAGCTTTTGCTGGAGAATACAAGTCACCATTTCAAGGCACATTACCCAGGCATAGTCTACTGTTGTCACCATCAGGAAACCCGCCCTGAGAATTGCCATGCAGCCATTGGAGTGCATGTCAACAGGACGTGGTTGAGGAGATCAGCAGCACTGAGATGAAACAAAGAAAAAAAAGGTAAAGCAGGTATATTTAGAAAATGGCAATTGTTTAAAATCCATTGTGCTTTAGAAAGCTAAATGCCATTATTCAGTTGGTTCATTTGGGATCTACATCTATTTTAAGTTATTGGATCTTTTTAAGTCATCATGTAATAGGTATTTATTGTCACCAGTTGGTTGGTGATGAAAAATGACCTTACAAGAAGTAGGGCAGGAGTACACAATAAATGGAAGGAACTATTAGGGTGTACAATAAATCTAATGCAGGCCATAGATGGGGAGAAAAACGGCCGATTTTTCGTCCGAAAATAAAACCGGCCGATTATCTTATCGTTAGTGGACGATTTTGTTGGCCGTTTTTCGTGTATTTTGGACTTTCAGATTATCGGTGATGTTGGAAAATTTTCGAAAAACGCCCGACTTTATCCTCATTGATGGTCAAAAACGAACGATCGTTTTCCGAAAAAGGATCACAAAGGTCACAAAATGACATCATTTCCCGTTATAGGTTACTCATTAATCGGCCGATTTTCGTAATAATTGGTGGTCAGGTAAGTTTTTTAGACCGACCGATAGTTCGTTAATCGGCCGAAAATCTGCCGTTTTTCTCCCCATCTATGGCCTGCATTAGACTCTCTTTTATGTACAATTACCGTGTGACGTTAGAACACAAGCAGCTGTTTACACAATGCCTGAACCATCCCACGAGTCATGTCAGACGATCAGTAGATGTCTGAAGTTTTGTTGTGACTTGATGAAAGGCAAATGTACTGAGAGATGGTAAATTTCCACAAGGAGATGGCTTCCGAGCCTTTTTTCCAGGAAACCTGTACAATTCCCCAGGCCCACAGCATTTTTTATTTAAAGGATGATGACACCATCACAAAAGTTAGTAACCTGAGAAAAGGCTGTTGGAATTTATGAAATAGCACCAATGAAATGTATTTGTCTAAACAAGCCTTTCTCAACCTTTTTACCCCTAGAAGAACGCTTGAAATAATTTTTAAGTCTTGGGGAACCCTTACTAAAACCATTTCATTGGAGGTTAGTGGAAAAATTGGCCCTTATAATGCTGGTCAGTGGCAAGATTGCCTCCCTTACATTGGTGGTCTTACATACAGATAAAAAGAGCACTGGCATCCTGCAGTTGTCTTTGCCAAGTGGCGTTGGCTCTGGTACTATGCAGGCACCATTAAATAGAAGGACAATCAGCTAAAACTCGAGGAACCCCAAGGAACCTCTGAAGGAACCCTAGAGGTCCTTGGAATTCTGGTTGAGAATGGCTGGTCTGGTTGGTACAGGGTTTATATTCATAGATCCTGGGTTAAAGGCTTGTACCTTCAGGTGACTGGACACTAGCAAGGCTTTTGAGGACACGCTCCCAGGTGTCCTGCTATAACCCTGCCTCATTCCATGAGTCCTCTATTTTTTGATTGTGTCCTAAGGTGATGGACCTCTTCTTCCTTACAGAGAAATCATTCTTAGTTTAATATTTTATTTCAGATTCTTCTTTAAACTCTTCAATTAAATGTTCTCTGTCTTCTAATACTACAATAGAAGGAGTGCATCCTGATCGGTGCCAGCTCAGCATAATCTTTTGAGCAGTACCCAGACCCCATGCTGCCTATAAGGTTGCTTCAAGCACTGGATCCTACTTGGGCGCTCACCTCCGTACTTGGTGCAACTGCATAGTTAGCCATTAGCTAGTCAGGTTGCTATACAGGTCCAGGGCCGTGGTCCATCCCTTTGGAACAAGACCCTAAAGACCCCTCTGGGGGTGTGCCCACCATTTTTTCTGTCACTTTCTGTATCAGTGACAATGGTCACAGTACAGACAGATAGGATAAGAGAAGGGAAATCACCTCTAAGTGTAGACTTAGGCAGAAATTTTATTAAAGCTGACAAATGGCCACTCACATAGTGGAAGAAAACAGAAGGCCCTTCATGAAAAAACTGGAACTCATTCACTCGTCTCTAGGGAGAGAAATGCCCCTGGAAATCCATGTATCCAGATGTCAATAGGGAGGACGTCAAGTGGGTAACCATCCACCATTGAAGGAGAGGGCTGGAACGCACCTGGACCGCAGTGCTGGCTTGATGATGTCATCTCTGTCAAGAGCTTGGCAAAGGAGCAGGCATGCCCAACTACGGCATTGCGCATGCTCAGACACTCTTCGCTTGTCCGGCGGCGTCATCACGCCAGTGCTGCGGCCCAGGTGTGTTCCAGAAAGTGTCCAAAAAATGCGCCAAAACCCAAAGCACTCTAGGCACATTATTATGTGCGTTGTAGTGTGATTGGGCCCTTCATGCATAAAACCTGACCACTGAAATCTGCCCATCACCGCTGATGGTTTGCCTCAATGCTCCGATTGCCACTATTGTTGGACAGCTTGGTTTTATTGAGTTGTTACAATTGTTTTCTAACATGCTGGGAAACTAAAATACCAAGTATTTGCAATATGAGTATTGGTTACCTGGCTTTTAACACCTACTTTAGGCTTTATTGCATTGATTGCTCAAATCTGAAGCTTTGTTAAAATTATGTAATGTATTAAAGCTCTAAGTATAATACATATATGGTGCTAATTATTTGGAAGCTGACAAAGTAAAGTCTCTGGAGTTCCACGTCAAGTTCAGAAGACAGAACACCTAACAAAGGTTGATTTGGTTACCAGTTAGAACTTGTACAGTTTTAATCTTTCTATGTACAGCCCAAAAATTTTCAGTTTATTTTTTGCTATCTGTTTCCCATTGTGACAATTCCTCTTTGCTTTCTGTCCCTGAAAAAATGTTTTCAGGGGTTCTAAATGAAAAAAAAGTAACCCAACCTTTCTCAACCCTTTTGCCAAAGTAGAAATCCGGGAAAACTTTTTTTGCCCCGTGCAGTTGGCACAGCCCCACTGCATGGGTCAAATGCTTACTTTGTTCTAGGGGGAGAAGACATCGAAGATATAGTCACCTGACCCGCCGATCCTCCCTGCACAAGACCTGTTCTTTAAGCTCCTCCCCTCCCGTGGTTCACCGATCTTGTAAATGGGCTGTTCCTGATGTCAGCACACTCAATGCACGCTCCACAGACAGGAACAGTCTTGGACCGCGGGGAGCACAGTTTTCCGTAGGATTGGTGGAACAGGTGAGTATGAGTTTAGTCCTCACTCCTAGAAAAAACAAGCAGCCGATCCAATCAGTGGGGGCATAACCCTACTACATGGTGTTCTGCTTTAAAGGACCCCCTGATAAATATTATACCTACAGCTTTCTATACATTAGCATGATCGGTAAGTCTTAGAAAATGTTTCAATTAAATAATAAGAATTAAGTATACCTAGAGTATTTGACACCTTGGGCAGATTTTAACACCTACCTGCTGTACACCACAATTTATTTTCAGTAATAATCTTGAAATAAAATCAAAATTATAACAGGACAGAAATGCAGTAAGACTGCAACTAACAACTATTTTATAAACAATTAGCTGGCAAATTATTGTTTTTATTATTCGATTAATCAGATAAAAACCTAAAAAAAAAGTTGGTGTATAATTTAGTTAATATGCAAAGTTTAAAAAACTATTTATTCCGAATATCTTCAGTATATGCAGTGGTAAATATAAATTACCAGCAGGGGCGGACTGACAACTCATGGGGCCCCCGGGCAATAGGGGATCATGGGGCCCCTGTGTCCTTGCCCAAACTCAAAAAAGCCTATGAAAAAGGTACCAGGGGCATCTCATGGGGCCCCCTACTGGCTCCGGGCCCTCGGGAAGTGCCCGAGTTTCCAAATGATCAGTCAGCCCCTAAATACCAGCTATATGGTTAGGGAACAAAATATCTAATCTACCCGCAGCATAACAGACAGGATAGATACAGTATATATACTATTAGAGGTGGAATCTGGTACAGATCAAAATTTTTATTTAAAGAAAAAAATAAATTAAAAAGACCTAAAACACTGTTTTGAAGGTTTTCAGACAGGATCGTAATAACATATGCATGACAGACTCCCTTGTCATAGGCAGGTAGCTTGATACAAGCTACCTGCACCTGCTGTCACTTATTCTGGCCATATACAAACAAAATTTTCCTTTAAAATTTTTCATTTTAAGAATGTTCGTTGGATTTTTTAATTGATAGTTGGGTCAAATCGACATTCTTTTTCCTCCACAGTGATGGGAGAATTCGAAGGAGCAGAATAGAAAACTTTTCTCGATCAAACAAATATTTGGACAATATTTTAAAACTGAAAGTTAAAAGCAAATACAATATTAAATTTACATTTGAACTACATTTGTCTATTCATCCAAGTACAAAGAATTTTTTTGTATGAATATTCTCTGAATATGTGTATGGCCAGCATAAGACATTAAGTAGCGGCAGCATGTATCACTTGTAAAAACAATTAGCCCTTTAAAGTACAAAAACAGCAGAAAATCACTACAATAGATTAATTTATACTGTGAAACAGTGAACATAATATATATATATATATATATATATATCAACTAATATACACTCAGGTAGGATATACAGGGTATTTTAAAGCAGAGTTCCACTCAAAAGTGGAAGCTCCGCTTATTTTTCTCTTCCCCCCTCTACTACCATATTTGGCACATTTTGGGGGGGAGGGGGAAGAGGACCCTCAGGTGTATGCCTATTGCTATGCATTGGGCATTGGGCGTACCCCCGAGGACATGTATGCGCACAAAATGCGTTGGGTGTTGCCTGCATGCTGACGTCATGCCGCCGTGTCTGCAATTCGAAGCGGCGGCCATCATGGTATGTGAATTCACACATGTTTACATTTTTTCCATGTGGAATGTTTTTATTTGATTTTTAATAAATACTACACTATAAATCACTTTATGGGCTCCGCGTGGTGAGCTTTTCTCCTAGGAAGTTTTCTGGCTAAGGATTCTGGATATTGTATTTGATTGACCATTGATTTTTGCTACTATACCAGTAGCATTCTGGTGAGTGCATAGTGGTGGCGGAGTGCTCACTGAATCTTCTAGCACTGTTTGGAATCGGATTCGTTGCTGTTATGTCTTGCAGTATTACTGACACATAATTTGTTCACTGTACGGACTATATTTTGTCACATTGTTGCTGTGTCTTACAGTAGCACCAATACACACTGTATGGACTCTTATTTATTTATCGTTTCACTGACGTACATGATTTCACTTGTTTTGTACCAATGCGCATATATATATATATATATATATATATATATATATATACCGTATTTTTTGCTCCATAAGACACACCTGAACATAAGACGCACCTAGGTTATAGAGGAGGAAAACAAGAAAAAAAATATTCTGAACCAGTGGACTGCAGACATAGTACAGGAAATGACCAGAGACTGCGGATGTACTACAGGAGATGACCAGAGACTGCAGACATAGTACAGGAAATGATCAGAGACTGCAGACATAGTACAGGATATGACCAGAGACTGCGGACATAGTACAGGATATGACCAGAGACTGCAGACAGTACAGGGGATGACCAAGAGACTGCGGACCTTTGGGGAGGGAGGGGTAGCGGGTACCTGAATTTGACAGGTACCCGCTTCTACTTCCACGGAGTTGTCCTCCCTTTAGTGTGGGCACCCGGCTGTGAAAGCTGGGTGCCCACTGTGCATGCACGAGAAGCGCTGCGCTTTGTGAATGGTCCAGCGTCTTCTGGGACCTGTCATGTGTCCCAGAAGACGCCAGACCATTCACAAAGCGCAGCGCTTCTCGTGCATGCGCAGTGGGCATCCGGCTGTCACAGCCGGGTGCCCACACTAAAGATGCCGGCGCCAGAAGACTGTACAGCTCTGGACTGAGGAACAGGTAAGGTTTTGCTGCAGAAAAAAGCCGAGCGGCCATCCCGGTATTCTGATGGCGGCGGGAATACTGGACCGGCCGCTCCATATTCGCTCCATAAGACTCACTGACATTTTCCCCCCTTTTTTGGGGGGAAAAAAGTGCATCTTATGGAGCAAAAAATACGGTATATTTGGTGTTTTATAATATTCCTTGATGAGATATATATACATATATATTTTAGCGCTGCACTTTATGCACATAGGTAATCGATTATGAAAAAAGTTGACAACTATTTTCATAATTGATTTTTTCGATTAGTTGTTTCATCCCTAAAATGCAGATATTGAAAATTGAAGTATACTCTCACATTAGTCAGTGTAGAAAGAAGGAACCTCTTATGTTGGTAGCCAGTGGAGAATTGCGCCCTTGTGTTCATGGTCAGTGAAGGTAGGAGATCAATTGGCCACTGCACACAGCTCAATGAACCCCTAGTAACTTCAGGAGGAACCTTAGGGTTCCATGGAACCCTGGCTGAGAAAGGCTCTTGAAAGCTATTGGTTTGAGCAATTCTGATTTACTGCTTTTCACTTTCACACACTTATCTTGATATGTCATTGCAAATTCCTACATTTAGAACTACTATGAGCAACCTGTAGATCTTGGCACATTGTTATTATAGACTGAGATGCTACTGCTGGGAAATAAGTTACTTATACTTAGGATGTTTTCTTTGATGCAACAGAGGAAGTGACGTAGCAAGAAACAGAAGATATAGGTACTGTAGGGCCCACTTGGCCATCTAAACCTTCAAAGCATCCTCTCTTTCAGATTCATCAACTTGTGAAAGTGTACAGCTAAGTCACTTCTCCGAGAGGATAAAGAGCAATCTGTGCATATTAAATTGGTTACAAGAGTTACAGGATTAGGTGAAGGGAACGATTTATGAGGATTGGGGGTTTTAGGTGTAGGAGTTAATGAGGTGAACAAGATAGATTCCACGGAAATTCCCCCTTTAGGGCTACTATACTATGATAAACATGGAGATCTTCGCACATTGGAGGTTATTTACTAGAACTGGAGAGTGTAACATCTGGTGCAACTCTGGCAGTAAAACCTGGAAGCTGATTGGTTTCTATGCAAAGCTTAACTGAGTGTCAGGAATGGACTCACTATTAGTGGTGGGACTCATCTGCCGTGTGGGCTGCAGTACCAGGGCTGGCCAGTGGGTGCTCTCAGCAACCAGAAGCTCACTCCTGCAATCAGCCATCACCTGAGGCTGATTGCAGGAGGTGTATTTAAGGAATGGCCAGACCTGCAGTCAGTGCCTTGGGGTATGTTTCCCATGAGCCCCTGTACCTACATCCTGTCTGCTTCCTGCCTGATCCTGACTCTGCTTTGATCCTGACTCTGACCGAACTCCGCCTGTCCTGACCTCGGCTATTCCTGACCACTCTTCCGCTCGCTCCTGGTACCCTGTTTGCCCATTTGCTACCGACCCGGCCTGCCCGACTATGTTTGATTTGTATATATGGTTATCTGTTGGAGTTTGGGTTGTTTGCACTGTGTTATGTTTACCTTGCACTGCGTTTGTGTTGTTTAGTCTTAATAAATTGTCTTGTTTACACTATACCTGAAGCCTGCGTTTCCCTGTGTCAGTCCACACACCTCTGGTCATACCCAGAGCCCTGACACTGAGCAAGCTGAAGTTAGAAACTGATTGGTTGCCATGCACAGCTGTACTAGATTCTGAGTGCACCAGTTTCAGTGACTTTCCCCTACTGTTTCTGTAAATGGAGGTGCTTCTTCTGGCAAAAAAAAGATGCCCATACTTTCCCTGGCTGCAATGCAAGGGAGGGAGCGATATGGTAACAGAGACAGAAGATATTGCTCCTGAGGGTCATGTAGGACCTTCTTGACTATCCAAACACCATTTCTGTAACCTCACATTTTGCAAGTGTACAACTAAATCACTTCTCCAGGAGAAGAGGGAAAAAACTGTGCAAGGTACAGTAGATGGGTTACAAGACTTATAGGAATAGTTGAAGAGGAGTTAAGGAGGTTGGAGGATTTAAGTGTAGGGCTAAGTCATGAGCAGCAGGTTGGAAATTAAAGCTTTGGGGATCAGATTCAATACTCTTACCAGGGAGGGTCATAGCTTGGATACCTCATACCTTGGGGGTCAACTAGAACAGAGGAAGAGCAAAGGGAAGCAGCTGGTGGGGCCAACATTAAAGCAAACCTGTTGCTTCTCCCTGCATGGTCAAAGCTCAGGTTCACTATAACACGGGAGAACTCACAACATATATTTACATACAAAGTACAAAAAATGGACAATACAATATGCATGTGGTATGCTTGGCTAATCCCTGCAATTAAACCAATAGTGAACTAAATGCATGTATTTCAGTTGTAAAAATCAGCAGATAACTAAATGTATTTATTAAACTGCACACATTAAGCTTTAATGACCCTTATGTGATGTCACAGATAAGATACTGTATGTTACCAGCATACCAATAAGTTTGTTTCAGAGTGCGAAGCTCTTTCTTCTTGGATGTTCACGTAGAAAAGTAATGTTTCAGGACCAAGAAGGGACTCTTCCTCAAGCATGTGATGTGCTGGCGACATATATTTTTCCTGTTCTACACTGTGACCAGCACCCTTTGAACTACTTGGTCGATTCCAGTATGGTGTCCAAAAAGAACAAACACCATGACTAATGTGATCAAGTACAGTGTTCCTTGTAGGCTGCATTTCAAAAATCTCTTCCTAAAATGGCTTGCATTGCTTTCATTGTGAATTGATGGAGGGTACACATAAAAAAACTTATCTGCAAAATGAGTCATAGAGTATGAGTTCTGTGGTGCAGTCATCTGTAATAAGCCTGGAATTTCATCTACACAGGATTGCTTAAGATTTACACTCAGTCGACCATAGACCTCCATTTCAGCTATTGTGAGGAGTGAAACTGTTAATTTGCACTGGACACATGATACTGGTTTCACTTTGAAGGACCGCTTATAGCACAATAGTGAAATCACTGGCTGTTTTGACAGCTTTAAATGCATCGCAGCACGTTGTTGTGAAGAAAATTGGGCTATAGCACAACATGAAATACCAGAGTGAGAGCCGACTGCAGACGGGACGAGATAGGGGCTTGTAGATATATCGCACATGTCATCACAGACCATGTACAATCAATTATATTCTAAAGTATCTAGAGCTTCCTATAGTGATAAAACACTCGGTATTACTTGCTGAAGCTGGGGTATTGAATTAAAATTCAAGGAGATTCAGTCAGTAAAATTTCTTTCCAGCATCGGTCCAAATCTCATGTTTATGCTATGACTTTTATGTAGTCATGATATGTCTATCAAAAAAAAAATAGATCCCTATCACAGTGCACTCTTTAGAACTGGTGCCCCAATCAGAGTACCCCCATATAGCAGATGCCCCCACTACAGCACCCTATACATCACCCCCATCAAAGTATCCCTTTACATTAGGTGCCCCCATCAAAGTACCCTCTTACATCAGCTGCCCCATCAGAGTACCCCCATATATAAATTTCCCCATAAGAGTATCCCCATACATCAGGTGCCCCAGTCAGAGTACCCCTATGTGACGATTGTGCGCAATAGAGACATGGACGCTGTACGTGACAGCCATCTTGTTAGGCTTCAGCCATTTTGTCTCTCCTCTCCTCCCTCTTGAAATAGAATTTGTAGCTGTAAGTTGAACAGACTTCAAAAGGGCCTCTTATCTTAAATAAACACAAATAGATGAAGCTCCAAGAGTTGTACACCGCTAATTAGTCTGGTGCAGGAGGTCTGCTTTGAAAACCACTTTCCTCTGCCTGATCATAAAACAATAACTCAGTCAGCCATGACCTGTTAGGCCATTAGGGCTCTAGGATGCAGAGCGTGCCATAAAACGTCCATTCCACATGTAACCATTGCACATACAATTCATAAAGTTCAGCAAGAACTGGGCACATTAATTTTAGGTATATATTTGGATAGATCATTTTTATTTGAGCCCAACAAGATCATACATGACTATATTAGCACCTAGGGGATAGAAGAAAGCAGTCTCTTCCCTCCTGGGTGACAAGGGTACGCTATGTTTGGTATCCCTGGGTTTGAAATATAATTCTGAATGTTAATCTGCCAGTTGCTAGAATACCACCTGTACATACTGGAAGTTATTAATCGTATGAAACTGCAGTTGGGACCTGGCCATTAACTTAGGGGCTGCCTAGCACCCATCCCTAAACTGGATGATTGGTCAGTTGTTCTCAGGCGACACCCCTTTAATATCATAGAAAAAGTCTGACAGGCCTGGAGAAGGAAGCTTTCGTTTAACATCGATCAAGAAACATCTAACGGACTTGAGAGCGAAGGCAATCTTTTTGCTCGGACAATTTACTCTGCTTAAACCAAGGACATTGCAAGTATTCTGCCTTCTTAACTCCTTTCTTTTATTTCTCTGTTGCATTATGGTTCTCTTTATGTCTTTGTAACATCTTTTTCTGTAAATATTGTAATTGCACCATTTTGACCCTTTTAGTAATAAATCCTATTTTGAAATGTGTTGAAACTGTCTCTAAAGCTTTTAATGCAAACTAAAGAATCCCTGTCTCTTGAAGAGTGCTACTGTATGTAATAATCCTCTGAATATCCCTGTCTGTGGTGACAGTGTGTGTTACAGACACTTATGCTAATATCATAGTGTGATTGCTAGGATTTGTGAGTTTCCTCCTTCTCTGTAAAAAGGTGGTGGTGGCAGTGTGAAGGGTTAATTGCGTAATTAACCTGACTCAGTAACAATCGCTCTCAGGCTGCTGGCACATAGACTGTAGTTTCGCAAGCTGGAAATCTTTATGCAGGGTGCAGCTGAGAGTGGCATTGTTGTGCAAGTGACAACGCGGTGCGAGATCGGCTGGTCCTTCGGCCACGAGTTGGTGAGAAGGGCAGGGGTCGGACGCTGCATTCCGTCACACCCTATACATCAGGTGCCCCAATCAGAGTACCCTCATACATAGTACCCCCATACATAAGGTGTCCCAATTAGGGTACCCCCATATATCAAATGCCCCCATCAGAGTACCTCCATGCCCCAGGTGCCCCCATCAGCATACCCCCATACATCAGGTGCCCCAGTCAGAGTACCCCCATATCTAAGCAATACAGTGGGGAAAATAATTCTTTGATTCCCTACATATTTTGTAAATTTTCCCACTTACAAAGAAATGAAGGTCTATAATTGTTATCGTAAGTGTATTTTAAATGATAGATAATATCAACCAAAAATCCAGAAAAAACACACATGATATAAATGTTATAAACTGAGTTGCAGTTCAGTGAGTAAAATAAGTATTTGATCCCCTACCAACCAATAATAATTCTGGCTCCCACAGACTGGCTATGTGCTCATATGGTACACAGGTTAGTCCTGTCAATTTAGGAAGGTGCTTCTAACAACGTGTTATGTGTATAAAAGACACCTGTCCACGGAATCTCTTTCTTCCATTCAAACCTCACCAGCATGGGCAAAGAGCTGTTAAAGGACTACAGGGACAAGACTGTAAACCTGCACAAGGCTGGAATGGGCTACAAGGCCATCAGCAAGACGTTTGGTGAGAAGGAGACAAGTGTCCTTGGTCTGGAGCTCCATGCAAGATTTCACCTCATGAGGTAAGGTTCATCATGAGAAAAGTGAGGGATTAGCCCAGAACTACACGGGAGAAGCTTATGACTGATCTCAAGGCAGTTGGGACCTCAGTCACCAAACAAACCATTGGTAACACAATACGCTGCCATAGATCGAAGTCCTGCAGTGCCCACAAGGTCCCCCTCCTCAAGAAGGCACATGTACAGGCCCATCTGAAGTTTGTCGATGAACACCTAAATGGTTAAGAGAAGAATTGGGAGAAAGTACGGTGGTCAGATGAGACCAAAATTGAGCTCTTTGGCATTAATTTGACTCACCGTATTTGGAGGAAGAAAAATGCTGACTATGACCCTAAGAACATCATCCCTACAGTCAAGCACGGAGGTAGAAACATTATGCTTTGGGGTTGTTTCTCTGCTAAAGGTACAGGCCAACTTAGCTGGATTGAGGGGCTAATAATTGGGGCCATGTATTGTAAAATCTTGGATTAGAACCTTCTTCCCTCGGCCAGAACACTGAAGATGGGCCATGGATGGGTCTTCCAGCATGACAATGACCCAAAACATACTGCCAAGGTAACAAAGGAGTGGCTCAAGAAGAAGCACATTAAGGTCATGAAGTGGCCTAGCCTGTATCCAGACCTTAATCCTATAGCAATTTTATGGAGGGAGCTGAAACTTCGAGTTGCAAAGTGACAGCCAAGAAACCTTAAGGATTTAGAGAAGATCTGTAAAGAAGAGTGGACCAAAATCCCTCCTGAGATGTGTGCAAACTTGGTAACCAATTACAAGAAACGTCCTACCTATGTTCTTGCCAACAAGGGTTTATCCACCACATATTAAGTCATGTTTTGCTTGGGGATGAAAAACGTATTTTATTCACTGAACTGCAACTCAATTTTTAACATTTGTATCGTGTTTGTTCTGGATTTTTGGTTAATATTCTGTCTCTATCATTTAAAATACACCTATGATAAAAATTGTAGACCCTTCATTTCTTTGTAAGTGGATAAACTCACAAAATCTGCAGGGGATTAAATAAATATTTTCCCCACTGTGTGTCTTGTCTAATCCAGGGAGGCAGAAGGCAGTCGCTGAACTGTGAAACAGGGGCAAGGCACGCACCCGATGCCCTTGCTTGTTAAGACACCACCATTCCTAGCAATCACTGACTGCTGCAGAGGTGAGCATCTTGCGCTAGGGACTGGTGCTCTAGATAGGATTGTCATATGGTATGCATCTTGTCCATGGTCCTCAATTTAGTGAAGCCTTTGCTAAAATATCTGAAATAAGAACTGTCTGTATTGGCCCTAACATCTAACCTGGTTCTCCCTTTAAAGCTGAAACAGGTAGGACAGTGTGTGCATTGAGTTTACATGTTCTCACTGTGCTTGTTTGGGCTTTCACTAGGTGTTCTGGTTTCCTCCCACATTCCAATGACATGCTGATAGGTTAATTGGCTCCTGTCTAAACTTGAGGGGGGGTGATCACCCAAATGTGATTTTTGTAAGCTGACCAAAGTTCCTCTTTTTGACATTTTTCTAGTTTAGATCTGATTTGGTATTAGATAACAAAGGGAGTTAGTGGATCAGCTGGGAACTTCTGGTCTGTTCTGTCATGATAATGCACCATAAAAACACTTTCGTTGAATAACTTGGTGTTAAAGTTTATCTTTCATTAAGTTTACAACCCTTCCTGACAGGTCACAATATACAGTTTGCATCATTAAAAAGCCATTAGCTCCAATCAAGATTTAGCTAGGCTGAAATATTGTCACTACTCTTCAGGCAGCATAAAGCATTGCTTAGTTTCCCCCCCCAATGATCAGACTGCAACAATGTAACTTTGGTGAGAGGGTGATCTGTCATTTATTTGCAACAATGTAACTTTGGTGAGAGGGTGATCTGTCATGGTTATCACTTCTGCCTGGCAGTACTAGGGTCGCTGGTTCGAATCCCAGCCACCTGCCTGGAGTTTGCATGTTCTCCCTGTGCCTGCGTGGGTTTTCTCCGGGTACTCTGGTTTCCTCCCACACTAACAAAGACATGCTGGTCGGTCCTCTTACTGCTTGGTCCTCCCTGCCGAGCGCCCCAATAGCAAGCCACTTGCTATGGGGGCACTTTTGCATGCTTGTTCCCGAGCTGGCTCTGTGTGTTTATTGACACACAAAGCATGGTTGGCCCCGCCCCCTGCTCCTTCCTGACTGACAGTGATTGACAGCAACGGAAGCCAGTGGTAGGGAGAGAGCAGAGAGAGCCTCTGCTCTCATGCAGATCGCTGGATGGAGATCGGGCACAGGTAAAAAACGTTCAGCCTTTAGAGCCACTTTAGTTTAACAGCAGCTACTCAAAAATCAGTATTTACATTGTTCTTCTTGCCTGTCAATCACCCGGCTCTGCCAAATGATACAGCCTACACAATCTTTAGGAGGAAGGAAAGGCCTACAGATAAGTCATTGCTGTGTATTATTCTTTGAAACAAGTAAGTGATAAAGGGGGAGATTCACCAACCCAGACAGGAAGAGAGAAGAGGAGGAATGTTTTATTAAGGGCTGAATTTCTGCTGAATCAACATAGGCCATAGTTTAGGGCAATAGGGCTGTCAGGGGTGGAAAACAACCATTCACACATCATGGTGCTGTCAGTGGAACTGAAATGTGTTTGCAAGGAAGCGTACTGTTAATGCTACAGCATACAAAGACATTTTAGACAATTAGGAACTTCCAACCTTATGACAACAGGGAAGGCCCTTTCCTGTTCCAGCATGGCTGTACCCCTCTGCACAAAACTAGCTCCGTATGGTTTGGTGAGTTCAGGGTGGAGGAACTGGAGTGGCCTGCACAGAGTCCTGACCTTAACCCGGTTGGACAACTTTGAGATGTATTGGAATACTGTTTTTGACCGTGGTCTTTTCATCCAGTATCTGTACCTGACCTCATAAATATTCTGAAGAATGAATGGGTATTTCTACATACAGTACACACTACAAAACCTTGTGAAAAGCCTTCAAGAAGAGTGAAGGCTATTATTGTGCAAAAAAGAAGAGGTCATGGCCAGGTTTACACAACCTTTAGGCCATGGCCTAGGATGCCAAGACTGCCAGTGTTGGTGCAAAGCCACTCACACATATTATAGAAATTGCCACCAGTTCAGTCCTGCTGGGTCCCTATTTTTGCTGCCTCTTTGCAATTTGTGCAGTGTCCATGTTGGAATAGCATACTTTGTACTTGGAGTTCACCCTCTCTGGGTCCGTATATTTAGAAATTGCCTGTAGAGCAGGATGCAGGGGCGGACTGACCATTTGGAAACGTGGGCACTGCCCGAGGGCCCGGGGTCAGTAGGTGGCCCCATGAGATGCCCCTGATACCTTTCTCATAGGCTTTTTTGAGTTTGGGCAAGGACACAGGGGCCCCATGATCCCCTATTGCCCGGGGGCCCCATGAGTTGTCAGTCCGCCCCTGGTAGGATGATAATTTCTCCTAATTTTCCTGTTGATGGTTCCACAAGTATGGATCCACGCTGCTCTGTCTTTCATTCTATTCTTTTCAAGCCTCAGCATGTGTCTTCTGGTTGTGATGAGTAATGTTGTTGGAGTGATATCAAGGTTAACCAGTTCGCCAGGTTGTATTGATTGAGGTTTACAGTATTTGCTATTTAGTCATAGACATAGACAGCTTTACCTACTTTGGAGGGACAGTCCCTCTTTAGGAAACAAATTATTTTATACTTTTTATCCTTGCCCTCTTTTAGGTCAGAGGTATAACAATGTAAAAATAAGTGTACTTTTTAACTATTACAGTGTGTTTTATTGCACATCCAACCTTGCATCTATTGTATATAAAGTAAAAATAGAGGTAAAAAAGTGGGATTAAGCAACCTGTTATACATGTATTTTTCATGATTGATGTAACGGGGGGCGTGCTAGGGATGTGATATTGGCAGTGCACTTAGAGAAAAATTCTGAGTTAGGCAAAATCACCCTATTAGTACACCCCATACACAAAACACTAAAAAGTTAATACAGTTTTGAATATCCTTACCATTTAGGAGAAAAGTCTAATTGAATTTTCATGACCTCATCTCTGTAATTCAAAAGATAACAGCATCTGCTGTGCCAAGGAGGAGGTCTAACAGCAGGGATTACATCATATCCCCTCCTCTCTCTCTGCATTAAAAGGAAACTACAGTTCCCATCAATCACAGGGAATATGCTGGGGGAATAGGAGGCATAGCAGAAACAGGTCTTACAAACAAGAAACCAAAGAGAATTATCGGTTTGATTTGAAAATGAATAGGCTATTTCAGAGCATTATAAAATTATATAAAAGGCATTATAAAATGTGCAGTGAGCATGTAGCTTCATGGCGTCATTTGTTGCAAAACAAACAACCTATAATATAGTAAATCTTCACATTGCTGTGTCAGGAGTTTCTGTTTGTGTTTAGACATGAGGCATATTGCACAACACTGCACAGGTTAATGCATGACCTCTATCTGTAGTCCAAGAACTGACATTTCCTTTGAGAAAACTATATGCCCCACAATCCCTGAGTCTCTTAGTCTAGCACTGGTGCAGGTGCGAGCTACATAGTAATTTGATCTGACACAGACACAAACAGGCAGAGCAGTTAACAGAGAGATCACAATACAGTCTTTATGGATTAGATGTTGTGTGACGCAGAACAAGAAACTGTCTGTCCCTCTGGTGAATAGGGGCAAGCTACGTGAATGAATACATGAACAAAGGGGGATTGATCAGTCATAACACTACAAACTGCAGCCACAGCATGTGAGGCAAAGAAACAGTGCAGGGAATATAACTACACTAATACCTAGTTAAAACAACAAAAACATTTTAAAGTGTACAAAGACTTTAAACCACTGAAATAAGTGTAATCGTTGTAAGCACCCCTGCCATAGTTTGCCCCAACTCCTGTCACTGTCAGTTTTGCACATATACATTTTTTGTTGGAGTTGTCCAGTGGGTTTATGATGTTTCCTTGTATATTCCTGCCCCCATTGTCTCACCTTGTGGAGCATTTTTAGAATTATAACAAAACTAGTATAAAGTTGCTGTTTGCCTTAATTTAATCAATCTGCAATTGTGTCTTTTCTAGGTTACCTGACAAGGCTGTTGCAGAATCACACTGTGTCTGCTTGTGACGGCGAACACCTGACCCTGCAGTGTCCTCGACATTCCACCATCAGCGTCCAGTCTGCGTTTTATGGGCATCACATGCACGGTTCACCAAAGTGTGGCTCCCTGTCACTAGAGACCATGACCAATCCTCATCAGCCCTGCCTTGCCCCAACTGCACTACAAGTAGGTGTTATGCTTCCTGCTAGCTATTCCTCCTGCTCTTAGGTATACTCAGGGGTGGACTGACCATTCGAGCACTCGGGCACTGCCCGAGGGCCCGGGGTCAGTAGGGTGCCCCATGAGATGCTCCTGGTACCTTTCATTGGCTTTTTCATAGGCTTTTTTGGGTGTGGGCGAGGACACAGGGGCCCCATGATCCCCTATTGCCCGGGGGCCCCATGAGTTGTCAGTCCAACCCTGGGTATACTGTTACTTGAGACATGCTGGTAGGTAAGATTACCATATGGCCTATGTGTGAGTGTGGTAGGGGCTTTAGGTTGTAGGTTTCTTTGGGGGCAAAAACTGATATGAATGGTTCTGTGTTTTCTTCAAACCCTCTCAATCAACATTAATTACTTTTAATCCTTATGCTGCTAGCATTAGTAAATAGATAGGAAGGTATATTATATTTACTTATTTTTTACATTTCTTTAGTTGCTTTCTGGTTTCTGGCCCAGGCCAAAATGATGTCATACATCCCGGGAGTCTTCATGGGCCTTTTTTTTGTTCTTTTATCTGGAGGAGGGGAGGAGAGGCTTTCTCAGCTAAGCACACCCTCCTGTATGCATGGCTGAGCTAAGGGCAAATGGATTCCAGGAGGTAAATGCTACAGCCCTGGCCAAATGTTTTGAGAATTATGAAAATATTATTTTTCACAAAGTCTGCTGCCTCAGTTTTTATGATGGTAATTTGCATATACTCCAGAATGTTATAAAGAGTGATCAGATGACATGGAATTCATTGCAACATCCCTCTTTGCCATGAAGATGAACTTGATCCCAAAAAAAACATTTCGACTGCATTTCAGCCCTGCCACAAAAGGACCAGATGACATCATGTCAGTGATTCTCTGATTAACACACGTGTCAGTGTAGATGAGGACAAGGCTGGAGATCACTCTGTCATGCTGATTGAGTTAGAATAACAGATTGGAATCTTTAAAAGGAGGATGGTGCTTGAAATCTTTGTTCCTCCTCTGTTAACTGTGGTTACCTGCAAAGAAACATGGGCATTCATCATTGCTTTGCACAAAAAGGGATTCACAGGCAAAGATATTTATGCTACTAAGGTTTCACCTAAATCAACCATTTATCGGATCATCAAGAACTTAAAAGAGAGAGGTACAATTGTTTTGAAGAAGGCTTCAGGGTGCCCAAGAAAGTCCAGCAAGTGCCAGGACCATCTATTGTTGATTCAGCTGCAGGATTGGGGCACCACCAGTGCAGAGTTTGCTCAGGAATGATAGCAGGCAGGAGGGAGTACATCTGCACACACAGTGAGGCAAAGACTTTTGGAGGACGGCCTGATGTCAAGAAGGGCAGCAAAGAAGCCACTTCTCTTCAGGAAAAACATCAGCGACAGACTGATAATCTGCAAAAGGTACAGGGATTGGACTGCTGAGGAGTGGGGTAAAGTCATTTTCTCTGATGAATCCCCTTTCTGATTGTTTGGGGCATCTGGAAAAAAACTTGTCCGGAGAAGAAAAGGTGAGCGCTACCATCAGTCCTGTGTCATGCTTCTCAGCCAAGGGAGTGGGCTCACTCACAATTTTGCACAACCATGAGTAAAGAATGGTGCAAAAACATCATCCAAGAGCAACTTCTCTTCTTCCAACCATGATGAAGCACCTTGCCATAAGGCAAAAGTGATAACTAAGTGGCTTACAGAACAAAACATTGAAATTTTGGATCTGTGGCCTGGACATTGAGAACTTGTGGCCAATCCTCAAGAGGTGGGGGAACAATAAAAAAAAACCCCGCAAATTCTGACAAACTCCAAGCACTGATTATGCAAGAATGGGTTGTCATCAGTCAGGATTTGGCCCAGAAGTTGATTGACAGCAGGCCAGGGTGAATTGCAGAAGTCTTAAAAGAAGGGTCAACACGGCAAATATGGACTCTTTGCATAAACTTCATTTAATTGTCAATAAAAGCCTTTGACACGTATGAAATGCTTGTAATTATACTTTAGTATACCATAGTAACATCTGACAAAAAGATCTAAAAACACTGAAGCAGCAGACTTTGTGAAAATTAATATTTGAGTCATTCTCCAAATTTTTGGCCATGGCTGTACCTGATTTGTCTGCCCTTACTCAAGATGGCTGCAGCTAATAAAAGGCTAGAGGGGGTTTCAAAGTGATTTCCCAACAAAATAAAGGATGGAGACATGGGTGGAAGGGGGTCTTTGCTTTGAATTTTAAAAATGAATGAAATAGCATTTTCAGCTTATGGTGCTCAGATACAGTTTAGCTCCACTTAAAGTGAATCTTGGTGCTACGTAGTGTGCTAATTAATCATGTTGGTAATGTGATGGCTTTGAGTGCCTACGTTTATCTTCAAATCTTTGCCATTGTGTTTGTGGATTCCTGTTGATTTCAGGCCCAGGCTGTATTCAAGACTTCGACTTCTGTCCAAGTCAGTACTAAGCTCCACCCCTACCAATTAACAATCCAATGCCAAAAGCGCATTCTGTTAAATTGTAGTGGGTGGGGCTTATCGGCAAGCAAGGGTGGGGCTTAGTACATACTTGGACAGCAGTCAAGGAGAAAACTAATGTCATTGACTTGCAAACGCTCACAAAATCCTACTGTCTACATAGCATAGTGCTTCATTGTCTTGTCATATAACGTCAAAGTGGTTACACTCTTTCTGTCAATGTTAGGGCTTGCTCACCCTAGAGCGCGGCGCCGGAAACCCACTTTCTGTGCACATTTCCTGCACCATGTTCAAAATGCACTGGTGCAGTCCCATACAATCTATCAGTGATCCTGTCTCATGTGCTGCATGGACGACAGGAAGGAGAGCACAGAGAACACAACACAGCTCACCTTCTCCTGGCTCTTTCCTCTCTGCCACTTCTCCTCTCTCTCTCTGCTCCAGGCTTTCCCCTGGTCCCAGCTCTGAATTCTGGCGGGCGGGGTACCCCTCTGATGCCGGCCCTGCATGGGTCAGTCCTCCACTGCTCACCAGGTCCCTTCTTCCATGGGGCGGTGCCGCCCCTTAAAAAATTGCCACCCTAGGCAAACTCCTTGTTTGCCTCATGGTAAATACACCACTGATGGACATGGGTCAGTATGGGCACCCTGATCGGTCTGCGGCTACTCAGCCCCCATACACTACAAACTGTGATGCTCAGTTTATTCTGACACCTTTCTATCATAACAAGCATTACTTTTTTCAGCAACTTTCTATTGGATCGGACTACGTGGGCCAGTCTTCACTCCCCATGTGCATCAATGAGCCTTGACCACCCATGACCCTGTCGCCGGTTTTCCTTCCTTGGACCACTTTTGGTAGATCCTGACCACTGCAGACTGGAACATCCCATAAGAGCTGCAGATTTGGAGTTGATCTGACCCAGTAGCCATTACAATTTGGCCCTTGTCACTCAAATCCTTACATGTGTCTATTTTTTCTACATTCAACACATCGACATCAGGGACAATATGTTCACTTGCAGCCTGATATAACAATGACACCTGAAAGTGGGCAGGATATAAGATAATCCATGTTATTCACTTTACCCGTCAGTGGTCAAAATGTTATGGCTGATTGGTGTAAATGTATTACATAGAATTCTCTAAATTCTCAAAACGCATATTGTTTTTTTCCTTTACAGAACAGTTGAGTGAGAACGGGCTAGATCAAATAAAAGTGCAGTTTGTGATGGCTTACTATTGGTCTCCTTCTCTGCATGGCGTACTATTGTGTAAAAAGGAAATGATTTCATATATAGATTCGGCTGATACTAATGGACATATGTAAGTGTACAGATAAGATTTAGAACAGGAAAGTTTCATGGAACTGGGTTTTCCTTTTCATAAAATAATATAATACAGAAGAGAAGAGAAGATTGGCTGATTGCACATGAACAGCATCTGGATGTGACTGTGAATGTGATGGCCTATTGTCCATTCTCTCTCTCTCTCTCTCTCTCTCTCTCTCTCTCACACACACACACACACACACACACACACACACACACACACACACACACACACACACACACACACACACACACACACACACACACACACACACACACACACACACACACACACACACACACACACACACACACACACACACACACACACACACACACACACACACACACACACACACACACACACACACACACACATTGTTGATGGGTGTGATCTGTTCTCAAGCTTGTGAAACTCTCATTGTTTTAGAAAGTCCTGGATGAATGCCAGAATCTTAGGTCCTGCCAGCTGCCTGTGAACAGTCGCGTATTTGGGTTGGATCCATGTCCGGGTACTACAAAATATCTTCTGGTGTCTTACAAGTGCAAACCTAGTAAGTGCAGCTTATATTTTGCCCTCACTGGTTCCTTCTTTTCCCTCTCATCATCATGTTTTTAAACACAAGTTTTCAATTTTCATTACATGCCTTTTTTTTTTTTAAACCCAGTTATGTCATCACTGGGCCTCTGTGCTTCACTATGCAATGCAGACAGATCATGGCTGGTGGAAGGAGCTGGCAAGGTGCTACAGATAGCTTCCTGAAAACATCACAAGACCCTGTCTTTTTTCTCCCCGGGACTGGAGAGAAGAGGCTTGGTGACGCTGGACTTCCTCCAGCCAGGGAATAAGGTGGGCTTTACCTGACTTGCTGCAACTTCTAATGCACATTGTGAAAAGCTCACAGTGTGCAGTGAAATCAGCAATATCAGTCCAGGAGAGGAGCCTCTACAACTGTGCAAGACTGAAGGAAAGGCTGGAGTTCAGCTTTAATAATATGATTGTGTGTGGGATGTGGGAATGGCTCATATGGGTTTATATAAACGGCAACTTTGCCTTTATTGAAGTTGTCCTTTTAAATATACCCACCACCACCCCACATACCCAAATACCTTACCCTGCTCTTTGCTGCACAGCTTTTGAAAAAAAGAAAAGGTACCATTTGAACATAGTGCACATGGGAGCGAGCCACCCCATTCATTCCCATGGCAGGAAGCATACCTGTAGATGGCTGGGGCTGGCCCAAGTATAAGGATAAATGGGGGGCACCTATACTCAGTAAGCTTATAGTGATAATAATCCCAAAAGCAAAAATTTATTATATTGCAGCTTATCAATATTAAGTGTAATGGCTGCATTAGTTTTCTTTTTTAGACATCTTTTCCTTTACTTTCAACTGTGACAGTTCACAGCAGAAGCAATACGCCAGCAGCGCGCATGCCCCTGTGAGGCAGAAGTGCACAATTACATATATATATATATATACACACGTGATTTTACACAGGAGAGCCCCCTGTAGCAGTAAAACTGCTATAGGGCAGAGGGAAAGTGGTTAAAGACCAGCACTGAGCACAAGAAAAAAGGGACCCCCAACACTGCAAGGGTTAACTGCTCATTATGTCTAGGTGTCACGTACCTGGTCAGAGGCCAGAGTGCTCCCCTTCCGGCTGAGTGCGGAATACTCCTGAAGGTAGGAACAGGGGGTGTTCGGCCCAGAGAAGCACGAGTTGCCGGCTGTCTGGAGCCTGAAGAGCCAGGATGAGGAGCTGCAGAGCTGATGTCCCTCAGATGTGGCAGGCAGAACTTGCCATCAGGCAGGGATCAGAGTCAAAGTAAGGCCAGAGGTCAAGCAAAGGAGATCAATCAGAAGCCTAAGCAAGAAGCAGAAGCAAGGTCAGGAACAGGCCAAGGGTCAAACACAGGAGATCATGCAGGAGCAAAGTCAGGAGAATAAACCAAGGTCATATACAGGTGATCAGGCAGCAGCAAAGTCAGCAGAACAAGCCAGGGGTCAGAGTCAGGAGAGAAGATCAGACTAGTCCGAGGCAATCCGAGTTGGCAACGGGAAATCAAATAATCACAAGGAGAAGGCACAGGAACACAGGGGGCTGACGATCATCCAGCAATTAGTGGTCAGAGCTGCAGTCCCTTTAAAGGCAAATGGGCGCCAGAAACTATAGCGTCCTGCGGGTGCCACCGCACATGTGCATCCGCTGATTCGCGCACCCACATGCACAATGGCGCCCTGCATGTGCAACCTGCAGCCATGCTGGGTAATGGTGACAGTGCCAGTCTTTTTCCGCTTGGTCCTCTGACACGAAGGGCACAGTGATAAGGAATAATACGTACTTTACTCCATGCTAAGATAGACTCCTCCAAGCGGTGCAACCAGTCCCAGAAAGCCTATTCCCCGGGGCGCTCTCAGCCGTGGTCACACTTCTGCCTCCTTCACATCTAATGCGAGGTTAATAGCTCAGCATAGTACATGATGATGCTGAGGGACCACCCACCACAGAGGAGAGCCTATTGGAGCAAGGTATATGGTACGTAATGCATCCACTTTAGCTTCCTTGAGATCTAATGAGTATATAAAGTGATTGAAAAGGATCAAATTTTATTTAAAAAAAAATAACACTATTATACTTACCTGTTGTTACCTTACGTGTTATACTTTCCTGCTCTGTCTAATGGTTTTGCAGAGAGCAGCCCCAAATCTCTTCTTGAGCCCCCCCTTCCCCACCAGCACTCCTGGCTCCTCCCCCCACCCCTACCAAGTCCCACCATAGCAAGCTATGAGGGCACTCATGCGGACTCACTCCCAAGCCGGCTCTGTGAGTCCATAGATAAACAGAGCATGGCTTGGCCTCGACCCTGCTCCCTTGTCACTGGCTGTGATTGACAGCAGCGGGAGACAATTGCTCCTGGAGCTGTCTCTGAGCCAATGAGGAAGGAGAGAGCCACTGCTCTTGTGCACATCGCTGGATCGAGATCAGGCTCAGGTAAGTATAAGGGGGAGCTGCATACAGAAGGGTTTTTTTTACCCTAATGCCTAGAATGCATTATAGTAAAAACCTTCAGCCCAGGGGTGGACTGACCATTTGGAAACTCGGGCACTGCCCGAGGGCCCGGGGTCAGTAGGGGGCCCCATGAGATGCCCCTGGTACCTTTTTCATAGGCTTTGAGTTTGGGCAAGGACACAGGGGCCCCATGATCCCCTATTGCCCGGAGGCCCCATGAGTTGTCAGTCCGCCCCTGCTTCAGCCTTTATAACCATGTTAACCCTTGCAGTATGGGGGTTCCCCACAGGAAGGGTTTTACTTCTCCATCCTGGAGCTGAGTTTTAATATTGACAGACGTAATGGAATAAAAAATATTTCATGGTATTAGGCGAGAAGCTGGTATAGTAGAATTCCTCCAGCTCACTCTGCTGCAGAGAAGAAAAGCGATATTGTTGCGATATTTGGTTCAGTAATTGACTTGGAAGGATAAATATTACTTTTGTTAAGTTGTGTGGCTGTAATTATACAAATCTGCTTAAGCTTCCATTTTCAGTTATTTGTTGCTAATTAATTTGTTATTCACATATTCCAACATTTATATAATTTTCATATTCATTTATTTATGTATCTTGCATTATTTTGAAGTCAGTGTTATATGGGGACTATTTATTCCCTGCAGCAAAGGTTGCTGGTTAAATAGAAAAAAATTCAAAGTGCAAAAATCTGTATTTAGGCTAGGTTCACACCTATGCAGGTTGCGTTTGAGCCATTTCTGCATTGCATTTTGCACCTGCGTTTTTGCCGCGTTTTTGTTTTTTTCTTGTTGCTAGGCAGATTTAAAATGCAAAATGCAGCAAAAACGCAATGCATGCTTTTCTGCAGCATTTCCATTGAAGTCTATAGAACCACAAACGCAACTTTTTGCATTAAAAAAAAGTCTCTGACCCTTTCCAAAAAACGCACCGGGTGAAAACGCACAGATGTGAATATGTCCCATAGGAAATCATGTTAAATGGACTGTAGTGCGTTTCTGCCAAACGCTGCAGAAAACGCTTAGATGTGAACCTGGGGTGAGTGTTACTGCAGGAGATACAGTAGTTGGGGGATAGAAGATTAGTCTCTTAAGATCAAATCCAAACTCTGGACTCTGTGCTCCTCACCAGGGACCAGAAGTGTACAGAATGCCTCCAGGTTACCATATTGCGTTGAATTACAAAGTTACATAGTTCGGTTGAAAAAAAGACACACTTCCATCTAGTTCAACCAATAAAAGGAAAAAAATGATACAATCCTATATACACAGTACTATACCCACAGTTGATGCAGAGGAAGGCAAAAACCCCAATAAAGCATGATCTAATTTGCTCCTGGCAGGGGAAAGAATTTTACAGGAAATTATAGCAGCTGCAGATTAAAAGGAAAAGTAATCTATAATAACATTAAAGCTGTAATAAACCAAAAAGCAAACATTTATTATATTGTAGCTTACCAATTCTTAGATGTGTCTGTAGTAGTTTTTCTTTTTTAGGCTTTCTTCTATTTTCCTCTGGTGATCTGGCCAGTAAGTCTGTTGTCGTTCAAAAGAACAAGCTCCCTTGCAGATTGTATTAGTTTACAGGGATTGAGACAAACTACTGAACACTCACAGGGGTGCTTACAATGATCAGCTTTTATTTATTTATGTAAAACGTTTATCCCAAAAGGAAAAAACTGTTTGCTGTAACGGAATATAAGATGTGAGCTGGAGTTTGGCTTCAATGTGTTAGTGTATTTAAATCTGCTAATACGTTTAGGCCTCATGCACACATGGCGTTTTTATAGCCACTTTTAGGGGGCGTCAGGTGTTTATTTTTTAATTCTGCTTCCAAATGGCCCTCTATGTTATCCTATGTGTTTATGCACACATAGACTTGTAGAAGCTTTTAGTAGTAGTAGCAAGTCCCTGACCTTTTCCAAAAACAGAGCAGCTGAACAATGCATAGATGTGAATGTGTCCCATAGGAAACCATGTTAAATGGACTGTAGTGTGTTTCTGCGAAAAGCACTAAAAAAACACATTGGTGGGAACCAAGCCTAATAGGTCAGTACAAAAATAGATAAAGACTACCTGCAGATAAACCATGGCTATTGTCAATATAGGCAATTTGTAAATGTCAGTGATACCCAAGGCTTTAGTAGACTGAATGTCATCTAGTTGGGTCTCTTTCAGATGGGACGGTTGTGGGTTTCGGTAGGTGTCTTTCAGATGGGACGGTTGTGGGTTTCGGTAGGTCTCTTTCAGATGGGACGGTTGTGGGTTTCGGTAGGTGTCTTTCAGATGGGACGTTTGAAGGTTTTGGTAGGTTTCTTTCAGATGGGAGGTTTGTGGGTTTTGGTAGGTTTCTTTCAGATGGGAGGTTTGTGGGTTTCGGTAGGTGTCTTCCAGATGGGATGGTTGTGGGTTTCGGTAGGTGTCTTTCAGATGGGACAGTTGTTGGTTTCGGTAGGTCTCTTTCAGATGGGACGGTTGTGGGTTTCGGTAGGTCTCTTTCAGATGGGGTGGTTGTGGGTTTCAGGAGGTCTCTCAGATGGGACGGTTGTGGCTTTCGGTAGGTGTCTTTCAGATGGGACGGTTGAAGGTTTCGGTAGGTCTCTTTCAGATGGGATGCTTGTGGGTTTCGGTAGGTGTCTTTCAGATGGGACGGTTGTGGGTTTTGGTAGGTGTCTTTCAGATGGGACAGTTGTTGGTTTCGGTAGGTCTCTTTCAGATGGGACGGTTGTGGGTTTCAGGAGGTCTCTCAGATGGGACGGTTGTGGTTTTCGGTAGGTGTCTTTCAGATGGGACGGTTGAAGGTTTCGGTAGGTCTCTTTCAGATGGGACGCTTGTGGGTTTCGGTAGGTGTCTTTCAGATGGGACGGTTGTGGGTTTTGGTAGGTGTCTTTCAGATGGGACGTTTGAAGGTTTTGGTAGGTTTCTTTCAGATGGGAGGTTTGTGGGTTTCGGTAGGTGTCTTTCAGATGGGATGGTTGTGGGTTTCGGTAGGTGTCTTTCAGATGGGACAGTTGTTGGTTTCGGTAGGTCTCTTTCAGATGGGACGGTTGTGGGTTTCGGTAGGTCTCTTTCAGATGGGGCGGTTGTGGGTTTCAGGAGGTCTCTCAGATGGGACGGTTGTGGCTTTCGGTAGGTGTCTTTCAGATGGGACGGTTGAAGGTTTCGGTAGGTCTCTTTCAGATGGGATGCTTGTGGGTTTCGGTAGGTGTCTTTCAGATGGGACGGTTGTGGGTTTTGGTAGGTGTCTTTCAGATGGGACAGTTGTGGGTTTCGGTAGGTCTCTTTCAGATGGGACGGTTGTGGGTTTCAGTAGGTCTCTTTCAGATGGGACGGTTGTGGGTTTCGGTAGGTGTCTTTCAGATGGGACGGTTGTGGGTTTCGGTAGGTGTCTTTCAGATGGGACAGTTGTTAGTTTCGGTAGGTCTCTTTCAGATGGGAGGGTTGTGGGTTTCAGTAGGTCTCTTTCAGATGGGACGGTTGTGGGTTTCAGTAGGTGTCTTTCAGATGGGATGTTTGTGGGTTTCGGTAGGTCTCTTTCAGATGGGACGGTTGTGGGTTTCGGTAGGTGTCTTTCAGATGGGACAGTTGTTAGTTTCGGTAGGTCTCTTTCAGATGGGACGGTTGTGGGTTTTGGGTAGGTCTTTTTCAGATGGGACGGTTGTGGGTTTCGGTAGGTCTCTTTCAGATGAGACGGTTGTGGGTTTCGGTAGGTCTCTTTCAGATGGGACGGTTGTGGGTTTCGGTAGGTCTCTTTCAGATGGGACAGTTGTGGCTTTTGGTAGGTCTCTTTCAGATGGGACGGTTGAAGGTTTTGGTAGGTCTCTTTCAGATGGGACGGTTGTGGGTTTCGGTAGGTCTATTTCAGATGGGACAGTTGTGGCTTTCGGTAGGTCTCTTTCAGATGGGACGGTTGAAGGTTTTGGTAGGTCTCTTTCAGATGGGACGTTTGTGGGTTTCGGTAGGTCTCTTTCAGATGGGAGGGTTGTGGGTTTCGGTAGGTGTCTTTCAGTTGGGACGGTTGTGGGTTTTGGCAGGTCTCTTTCATATACAACGGTTGTGGGTTTTGGTAGGTCTCTTTCAGATGGGACGGTTGTGGGTTTCGGTAGGTGTCTTTCAGATGGGACGGTTGTGGGTTTCGGTAGGTCTCTTTCAGATGGGACGGTTGTTGGTTTTGGTAGGTCTCTTTCAGATGGAACGGTTGTTGGTTTTGGTAGGTCTCTTTCAGATGGGACGGTTGTGGGTTTCGGTAGGTCTCTTTCAGATGGGACAGTTGTGGGTTTCGGTAGGTCTCTTTCAGATGGGACGGTTGTGGGTTTCGGTAGGTCTCTTTCAGATAGGACGGTTGTGGGTTTCGGTAGGTCTCTTTCAGATGGGACGGTTGTGGGTTTCGGTAGGTCTCTTTCAGATGGGACGGTTGTGGGTTTCGGTAGGTCTCTTTCAGATGGGACGGTTGTGGGTTTCGATAGCTTTCTTTCAGATGGGACGGTTATGGGTTTCGGTAGGTCTCTTTCAGATGGGATGGTTGTGGGTTTCGGTAGGTCTCTTTCAGGCTCTGTTCACACCTGTGCAGTTTGCTTTTTGTCTGTTTTGCAGTGCTTTTCGCAGTTCGTTTAGCCTTTTTCGACACGTGTCTCTGAAGCATTTTTACTGCGTTTTCTGTTTTGTTCAGCTCCTTTTTTTTTTTTTTTTTTTTTTTTTCTTCAAGTGGAATTTTTTTTTTGATGGACAGAATAAAAATGCAAAACGCCGCAAAAACGCACTACCATGAATTTCAACAGATTCTCTGTTGAACTGTATTACAGCAAAAACGCTGCTTTTTGCTTTTAAAAAAAATCCCTGACCTTTTCCAAAAACGCAGCTGCTCAGAAAAGCATAGATGAGAACATGTTCCATAGGAAACCATGTTAAATGGACTGTAGCGCGTTTCTGCAAAAAGCACTATAAAACATATTGGTGTGAATGAAGCCTTGGATGGGGCAGTGGTGGGGGGCAGCTGTGCCGTGCCTTTACTGTCCCAAGACCACCCGCTTGATCCGTGTCCACCAGCATCTTTATCTTGGGGCGCAGACTTTTAAAAGCATCTTTGCTTGTCAAACTTGTCCATTGAGTTCAATGGAGCCACACGCAATTTCAGAGCAGTAGAGCGGCATTAAAGGGTTAAATCATTTGGCGAGGAGGCAATATAACGCCCCCTTACGTCCTGTCAAATGCCCTTTAAAAAGTGATCTGAACGTGGATCGATCTTCAGAGGGCACAGCACTCCACCGCGAGTGTGAAAGAGTTCTTAGAGTTTACTTCCACTTAGGATGATGTTTGGAGATTTCCTTCTAAAATGCCACTTGTAGGCCAACGAGCGGTACACATGTGTTGTGGGCCTTGTGTCAATGCTGGACGATATGGAGAGAAGGAAGATTAATGACAGAAGAGAAGCAGACATTATTAAAAGATCATTAAATGTAACTTTTCTCCTTTGAGAGCCCATTTCTGGCCATCCCGCGCCCTGTTATGTCATGCTCCGAGTAGCTCCCCACTGTCTGCCTTGTGTGGATACAACTATACTCAAGATGTTTTCAGGAGCATTGTGCTGATTACACCACATGAAAAAGGACTTTGTCTTCCGCCTGAATGGAGAGAATAATCCTATTAAACAAGTGTGTACTCTCTGCCAGTGCTGAAAAGGCTTATTTTACAACAGTAGAAAGAGATTTTCTTCTTTTTTTTCAAAAACTGTCGCTGGCACCTGACCAGGGACTTGTTTCTCTGCATCTGATCCAAGAGTGAAGACTATAGCGATTCATGTCGCACCTGTACAGGCCGCCCTCATTCTTTGCTGCAGACTTAAAGGGAACCTGTCAGATAGACTTACACCGAAACCATTTTTTACTTTCAAGTGCAAGTACCGAGCCTTTCGGTCAAGTACTCGCTGATGCCAAGTACTGATACCTTTGCAGTGTGATTTGAGCCCATTCATGGGCTGGAATCGCACTGCAAAGAATTGCATGCGATTTGAACAGGAATGCTGTGCAATTCCTATCTGAATCACATGCTATTTCCTATACAGCTTCAGTGTGAACCCAAGTTTGTCATAGGGACTTTGAGCCTGACTTCACACAGGAGCAGTGTGGGTGACCTCCCTTCATGATGGGTTCCAACCAGTGAAGCTCCGACTGTGGCAGTGGCAGTGGCTTCGGCTTGGGGCTCTCCTGCCTCTCCCACAGCTTGGTTCTCTGCATCTCCAGTAGCTCTCTCCCTCAGCCTCCAGCGATTCAAGCCATCCACTGGACCCCATCTCCCCCCCCCCCCCGGCTCCACTTTACCAGATTGCCGATCCCCCTGCTGTCAAACACCAAACAGCCACTTCACCTGTCTAGGGATTTGAAATCCCCACAGCTTTTTCTTCTCTCTTCTTAGTGCTGACATTATGAATTTTGTTCCCCATGGAGACACAGACAGCAACAACAAAAAAAATTCTTACTCTTACTTTGTACAAAACTGAAAGGAAATTTTGGCTGGAGTTGGACCCAACATTTCTAGATCATTCTGGAAGTGAACCTGTTCTGAAGCGACAGGTTCAGTTAGCCTAAATTTACCCTTGCAGCCCATTAGCAACCCCCCCACCCACAAACACACACCCTGTTCCCGTGCAAGAGCAAAAGCTAGCCATAAATGGATTGAATCTCAGTTGGTTCAGGAGAGACCAGCCGTAATTCGATCAATCTATGGCCCATTGTGACAGCAATGATTGGCCCAACTTTGTCACATGAAAGAGGTCATGTGCTCTTTCAAACCAGGTAATCGCCTTCAGCTCCCAGTGCTGAACCAGCCTGTTGGATTTTTCCAGATGATCACTGCTGGAGGCTATGGCCACCAGCAGTGGTCATTGTGTTCTGTCGGTGGGGCAGACTCCCCGCCAGCAGAACACAATAGCACTGCAGAAGAGATTCCCCCATCAACACTGTGTTCCAGTTAGAACTGTTGGGGCCATAATCCAGAAGTGGAAAGAACATCATTTCACCATAAACCGGCCATGACCAGGTGCTCCTCACAAGATTTCTGACATAGAAGTGAAAAGAGTGATCAGAAGAGTTGTCTACGTGCCAAGGACCACTTGTGGAGGGCTTCGGACCTGGAATTAGCAGGTACAATTGTTTCAAAGAAAACGATAAGTAATGCACTCAACCGCCATGGCCTGTATGCACGTTCACCACGCTAGACTCCATTACTGAAGAAAAGCATGCTGAAGCTTGTTTAAAGTTTCCTACACAATATTTAGACAAGCCTGTGAAATACTAGGTGAATATAGTCTGGTCAGATGGGATCAAAATTGAACTCTCTGGATGCCATAATACACACCATGTTTGGAGGTCAAATGGCACTGCATATCACCCCAAAAACACCATACCAACGGTGAAGCATGGAGGTGGGAACATCATGGTGTGGGGCTGTCTTTCAGCATACAGTACTGGCAAACTTCATGTCATTGAAGGAAGGATGAATGGAAAAATGTACCAAGACATTCTTGATAAAAATCTCCTGCCATCCACCAGGATGATGGAAGATGAAACAAGGGTGGACATTTCAGAAAGACAATGATCCCAAACGCAAAGGAAATTCTCATTTGGTTTCAAAGAAAGAAAATAAAGATACTAGAATGGCCCAGCCAATCACCTGACTTGAATCCAATAGAGAATCTATGGAAAGAACTAAAGATCAGAGTTCATAGAAGAGGCCCACAGAACCTTCAAGATTTGAAGACTGTGTGGAAGAATGGGCCAAAATCACACCTGAGCAATGCATGCGACTAGTTTCTTCATACAGGTGTCCAACAAAGGATTTTGTATGAAGTAGTAAATAAATTTCAATTAGCATGTTCAATACTTTTTCCTTGTGTCATTCCATTTTATTACACATAACTTAATTTCTGAACTTGTTTGTTTTGTTTTTTTGTATGTATGTATTGCATGTGTTGTTACCAACATGTGATGAAAATTTCCTGTCAATATCACCTTTAGAAATATATTTACCTAGAAAAATGGTGACATATTTAATACTTATTTTACCAGTTGTACATTCGCCTTGTTTCTGCAATTCCATTATTGAATGTCACGCTTCATGTCCATCGGTCTATCTCGGCTGTTTTTCCACCGAGCAGATGTGAAGTTAGCAAAGATATTTTTACAGGAAACAATTCATGAAGCATAAAGAGAGCCTGACCTGCTGCCTCTGTCATTACAGACACTAGTTCCTTTATAGCAGTCTGTCAGTTCCATTCTCCAAATAACAAACTTTCTTCTGGAACATGAAAGCAATGGTTCCCTTGATTTCCTGTGTACATAGACCACGTTTGAGACAGCATAACTGGGAATTGTGATACTTTTATTGTGTGATGACAGTTTTGCAGTATTGAAATGTAGGATATTTGCCAAGTGAGCACAGATGTGTGACATCTAAAAGATATGTGTGCCATGCAATGATCCTCTGGTCTGCTATATGGTATGTTTTGCTTTATATATAGAACGCCAGTGTTTGCACAGACTGTTTGCTTAATGTGCGCTTCTGTTTATAGCTGAATATAAATCCACATCTGTCTGTGAAAACCGCGAGTTGAAGCTTCATTGTAAGGAGCCCAAATTGCTCAACATCTACTCCGCTGTCTACGGTTATTTTGCCCATGAAAAGAACTTGTGTTCCACGGATAGAGACCAAGGGATGCCATATGGTGAGTGCAAAGGAAATATCTGATCATGACGTTGGCAAATGTAAACAAGTAAAACTTTAGCTTGATTAAAATATTGCAGATAGTGTCCATAGGAACTGGCCTAGAACTACAAGGTACACACCTACAATATATGGCCAAAGGTGTGCAGGAAACAGTTCCTAAAGCATAAAGAGAGGGGTAAAAAACATTGTCTACTCCTTATTAAAGCAGTCCATAGGATATCAGACCTCAAATGAAGTTTACCCACTCTTCAACTTTGTGGCTATAAAAGACTCTTTTGGGAGAGCTTTCTACAAGATTTTGGAGTATGCTTGGGGAATGTGTTCCCACTCAAACAAAAGAGCATATGTGAGGTTAGGTAATGATGTTGGATGAGAAAACCTGGCTTGCTACTTTATGACCAAAGGTATGAGTATATCCCCCCCACCATCAAATTATTTAGTTCAGATATTTCAAGTGAAGGCTACTGTTATTGATGCAGTATACAAAGGACTACTTAGACAACCATGAGCTTTCAACCTTCTAGCAACAATTTACTGGAGTCTCTTTTTTGTTCCAGCATGGCTTTGGCCCTGTGTGCACAATTAGCTTTGTAATGACATGGATTGAGTTTGGTTTTGAGGAACTTGAGTGGCCAGCAGAGCCCTGACATCAAACCTAATGAACACCTTCAGGATAAACTGGAATGCCAACTACATGCCAGGTCTTTACACTTAACATCTCTATTTGACCTTGAAAATGCTCTTTTGGCTGAGTGGGAGCACAATCCCACAAACATACTCCAAGATCTTGTGAAAAGCCTTCCCAGAACAGTGGATGCTTTTAATGGCACAAAAGAGGGGCCAAACTAATCAGCAGTCCGATTTTCTATGGACTGTTTTTATAAAAGGGAAAAGGTTGGCAAATGTTTCTTTTTTTCTCAAAACTGTCTTGCCTATACTTACTTGGCAGGGGAGACACCATGATCATGAAGGTGGTTCTCCCAGGGTGAGGCTCTCCCTTGCAATTGTCCCAAATGCGTGAAACTCGACTGCATAATTTGTGGTATCGTTCACACTTTAGAAAAAAAAACTGTCTTGCCTTTTAGCAGTCAAGTGTAGGAAGATCATAAAAGTTTCCCAACCCTTACTGTAATTCCCATCAAGGGTTATCGTTCTAGATAGTAAATCATTGGGTAATCAGATAGCTGAGGCCTTTAACCAAATTTTTGCTATAGGGTGAGCCATTTATGTGTACTGTAAGCATACAATATGTATATCAGTGATCTCTGTTTTTGATTTTGCAATGAGACACGAAGAGTTGGGTATGTGACAGCCCAGTTCAAGATCCTAAAGACACAAGAGTGGAAGCACTCTCAGGTTTGGATAGCAGGCAGACTGAATTTGTCTACAAATAGATAGCTGTGAAGCACCATTATGGAGAAGACATCCAATGGCAGAGAAGAGGATAAAAACTGGAATCTTTTGCCCAGTATCCCAAAATATTGAGATATTTCGCGTTAGGCCTAGATCATATATGCTCTTTAGAGACAAGCCTTTGTGTGATAAAAGGCTAATATGTTTGATTATATAGTTTCAGTGGTTGGATTGTCTTGTACAGTTGCAAGAAAAAGTATGTGAACCCCTTGGGATTACGTGGAGTTTTGCATGAATTGGGCATAAAATGTGCTCTGAAGTCACAACAATAGAAGAACACAGTCTGCTGAACATAATACTACACAAACATTAGATGTTGCCATGGTTTAATTGCACATAACATGTAAACATTCACAGTGCAGGGAGGAAAAAGTATGTGAACCTTTGGACTTAATAACTGGTTGACCCTCCTTTGGCAGCAATAACCTCAACCAAATATTTCCTGTAGTTGCAGATCAGACCTGCACAACGATCTGGAGTAATTTTGGACCACTCCTCTTCACAAAACTGTTTCAGTGTAGCAATATTCTTGGGATGTCTGGTGTGAATCGCTCTCTTAAGGTCATGCCACAGCATTTCAATCAGGTTGAGGTCAGGACTCTGACTGGGCCTCTGAAGAAGGCGTATTCTGTGCTGTTGCAGCCATTGTTTTGTTGAATTACTTGTATGCTTTGGGTCATTGTCCTGTTGCATCACCCATCCTCTACGGAGCTTCAGTTGGTGGACAGATGGTCGTACGTTTTCCTGCAAAATGTCTTAAAAAACTCTGGAATTCATTTTCCCATCAATGAGAACAATCCGTCCAGGCCCTGAGGCAGCAAAGCAGCCCCAAACCATGATGCTCCCTCCGCCATGTTTTACAGTGGGATGAGGTTTTGATGTTGGTGTGCTGTGCCTTTTTTTCTCCACACATAGTGTTGTGTGTTCTTCCCAAATAACTCAATCTTGGCTTCATCTGTCCACAGTATATTTTGCCAGTAGTGCTGTGGAACATCCAGGTGCTCTTTTGCAAACTTCAAACGTGCTGCAATATTCTTTTTGGACAGCAATGGCTTCCTCCGTGGTGTCCTCCCATGTACTCCATTCTTGTTTAATGTTTTCCTTATTGTAGATGTGTCAACAAAAATGTTAGCATGTGCCAGAGATTTCTGTAGGTCTTTAGCTGACACTCTGGGATTCTTCTTTACCTCATGCAGCATTCTGCGCTGTGCTCTTGCAGTCATTTTTACAGGACAACCACCCCTAGGGAGAGTAGCAACAGTGCTAAACTTTCTCCATTTGTAGACAGTCTGTCTTACCGTGGACACATTAACATCAAGGCTTTTGGAGATACTTTTGTAACCCTTTCCAGCTTCATGCAAGTCAACAATTCTTGATTGTAGGTCTTCTGAGAGCGCTTTTCTGCGAGGCATGGTTCACACCAGACAGTGCTTCTTGAAACCAGTAAACCCAAAACAGGTGTGTGTTTTTTAAGGGCAGGACAGCTGTCAGCAACACATCCAATATCATCACACTGACTGGAGTCAAGGTTGGCTCACTCCTGGCTCCAATTAGCTCTGGGAGAAGTCATTAAGCTAGGGCCTCACATACTTTTTCCTCCCTGCACTGTGAATGTTTACATGTTATGTGCAATTAAACCATGGCAACATCTAATGTTTGTGTAGTATTATGTTCAGCAGACTGTGTTCTTCTATTGTTGTGACTTAGATGACGTTCAGAGCACATTTTATGCCCAATTTATGCAAAACTCCACGTAATCCCAAGGGGTTCACATACTTTTTCTTGCAACTGTATAAGAAGAAAGAAAGGGGCATACACGACTTCAGAGTTAAGCTGTCACAATCTGATCAAAAGTACCAATGTTGATTATAAGTGACATCTGTGTATAAACATGTGGGTTCTCTTTGAAACACTGGAATTAGCAGACTATTCTGTTGCATCATAGGCTTCATTTTTAGTCTCTTGGGAGGAATGGGAAAATTCCAAGCGGTTTTAAGTAAATATATTGAATGTACATCTGTGTTTTACACGACATGATGTTCGGGGAGTAACATTTTCTTTCTTTTTATCTCTTTCTTTCCGAACCCTTATTCTACAAATCTTTAGCACTGTTATCTGTCATTGTCACACCATAACATACTTTGCTTACTTTGCATTAATGTGGAACTGAGCTAAAGATTTAAGGATTTGCTATGTTACTGAGAACATTTAGAAATGTGATTGTGCTTAAACAGTGCACTGAAATATATACCTTTTGTCCTGAAAAATAGGACTTCCTGGTATTGTAGTGTGCCTAGGCACCACTGTCCCCACAGCATTATAGCTGTATATCTGGACTGTGAGATCTAAGGCAAAGTGCTGCTCATTGTTCTCCTTGCTGGAGGTTCGGACAGAAGGAACAAAGCCTTGCCTCTACCAAAGATGGTCACCTCCATCTTGGTGCAGCACTACCCCCTTAGTAGTTGTTGAAGTTTTGGGGGTCCCCCTATATTCCTGCACAGCCAGACAACATGCATTTTCACAAACTTGCATCTAGGAGTCAGTAACCAGTCCTTAAACTTGTGTTTTTAAGTTTTATTAGGGAAATTGAACTAGGATAGGGTAAGGGATTATGGGATGCCCAATGAACTGAAAAACTGAAGACAACTTCCCGAACTATTTACAACTGGTTCCAGAAAACAGTCTCTTTTGGAGAGCTAGCCAGCGTCTCCTGTAGTACCACCCCAAACCAAAATGCTCCTCTGTCTGGCTGCCTGAGGAAACGGTGTCTGTCATTTTAAGAAATAAGACAGTCCCAGGTGGTGGCTTATCTGTTTTCCCACTAGAGTGCTCCTTCCCCTATCTGGCCCAGGGGGTGCAGATCTACTTACTCAGTCCTTCTCCTGTGTTGTTGGTGGGTTGAAGGCTGCTACTAGGCCTTTTAGCTGGGCTGCTCCTTCCCTACCTCACAGGTGGTGCTCTCTCAGCTTTCTTCCTTCCAAGATCTTCTGCCTGTAGGTGAGCCCCTCTCCATCTGGGCCCCCTCACAGGCTCCTGCCTCCAGCCTCACAATCCTCTTCCACCCTAACTCTCCTCCAACTCTTCTCTCCTCCAGGAGAGCAGTCTCATTTATTCTTAAAGGCTGTCCTGGCTCCTTACCAAGCCTCCTGTTGGGGATTGGCCAGGGTCCTCTAAGAGTACAGACCAGCCACTCCTCAGATCAGCCCATTGCTTCTAGACCTTTCTCCCACGTTTGAACTAGAGCTCCCCCTAGCTAACTAGGAGGGTGCTACATATCGTTAGTCAGTTATTGGGAAGGATCAGCTGCAGGGAAACCACTGATAATACTAGTGACTAGTCCTTTTTTGGGCACAGCTTCCAGAGTTCAGTTCCTCTTTAAGAAGCTTAGTGTATTTGTACCTGGATTGCCTCCTCAAAGTTCCATCTCCTAGGGGCCTGTTTACGAAAACCTTGATCTATCACTACATTGCATTTCATATCACTATTAGAGCCTAAATGCAAAATTTATTTAATAAAAAGCAATGTGTAAAAAAAATGGTTCTAAAATGGCCTCTGAGATGTATCAGGTCAGGATAAAATTTAGGTTTTGGGAGTTATGGGTAAAGGTTTGGGATAGGATATATAGTACTTGTTAGGGTCAGTTTAAATGTGGCAGTTGGTCATGCGTAAATCGTTCTTGTAAAGATTAATGTTTTAGGGCTTCGGTGAGGGAGTTTGTTGTGGGGACCTGTTTTACAAATATAACACATTAGAAAAAAACAGTTATCTCATCTACAGAAGACTTTGTTGTCCAGTTTCTCCCGTTTGAAAATAATGGTTAAAAAAGAGAAGGTGACAAGTCATTCACAAGTCCATTGTTCTCCGTAAGAGCCCTGCTTGTCTATGGCTGCCATTTATTTATATCCTCCATAAACTTGACCTCCAAGGCCTGATCCAGTATCTTAACCTTTTGCCGCCCGGCCAATGGCTGATTGGCGGCCGGAAAAATCACTCAGCGTTCCGGGTGGACGCCATATGGCGTCCTTTGGGGCATGCGCAGTTTGCGCGCCTGCAGAGCCGTGCAGCTCGGACACGGCCGATGACAGGTCTGAGTACCGGCCCTGTTGCCATTACCATGTGACCTGCTGTGACCAATCACAGCAGGTCACATGACAGTTGTATACAATGAATGGCTTCATTCATGCCATCCATTGTATACTAGTGTGCCTAGCTGTGAATGGTCATGGCGATCACATGCACAAGCTGGGCCAATCACAGCCCAGCTGTGTCATGTGATTAGCCATGGCCAAATCACAGCTAAGCACAAAAAAAAAAAACCCTGAATGTCATTCAGGTAAATGCTTGCTTATAGCAAAGTAATTCTTAGCTATAAGCAAATTGTGTAAAAAAAAAAAAAAATACTGATCACTTCCCTAAAGTAGTACAATGTTACTATGGTAACATTGTACTACTTTGGTCATAGTGAAATATGAAAAAAAAGAAAAACTTTTAATTAAAAATAATAAACAATTTTAAAAAATATTTTTTTTTTCATACTGTCACCAGTCAGTGTCCCTGTTCACCGCCATGCCAGTTATATGATGACGCTGTACTGCACTGGTGACAGTATGTAAAAAAGAAATAGTGAAAATAATTTTTTTAATTTTTTCATTTTCCAAAAAATTATGACAAAAAAAATACAACTTCAAAAAACTCGCCATGCCTCTTATGAAGTACGTCGGACTGTCTACTTTGCAAAAAGGGGTCATTTGGGGGATATCTGTACTATTCTGACATTCTTGGAACTCAAGAAATTAGATTGGCTGTCAGTACTTCAGGATTGATCAATATTCAGATATGTATCATAGTTTGTGAACTCTATGACTTTCCTACAAACTAAAAAATACATCCTAATTTGGGTTATTTTCACCAAAGACATGTAGCAGAATACATCTTGGCCTAAATTTATGAAGAACAATTATTTATTTGCAAACTTTTATAACAGAAACAAAGTAAAACGTGTTTTTTTTTTTCAAAATGTTCGGCCTTTTTTTGTTAATTTAGCAAAAAATAAAAACCCCAGCGGTGATTAAATACCACCAAAAGAAAGCTCTAGTTGTGTGAAGAAAATGATAAAATTTTAGTTTGGGTACAATGTTGTATGACCGCGCAATTGTCATTCAAAGTGTGAGAGCGCTGAAACCTGAAAAATGGCCTGGGCAGGAAGGGGGTAAAAGTGCCCAGTATGGAAGAGGTTAATGATATTACCTTCAATCCCTGCAGATTGTGTGTCATATTCTGCGATGGAAGCATTGGCACACCGGTGTTATGGGAAGCAGAGATGTCGAATGCTGGTCAGTGATAAGCATTTTGGAAGTCCTTGTCTACCAGGCATCATCAAACATCTCACTGTAAATTATTCCTGCGGTAAGGAAGCTAGTAGCTTTTAAACAGTCTAATTGCTTTGATAATTGTCTGCATTGTTTTTTAAAATTATCTGTTATGACCCTTAAAGCCCATCTCGGGGCAAAGAAAACGTTTTTCTATGTAGTGGGGCTGCACAGGTTAACTGCTCGTTTTTGTGTAGGGTAGAAGCGATAGGAGATATACTTTACCTAATCCTCCAATCCTCCAAGCACAAGACTAGTCCAGCACCCCCGCGCTCCAGCGGTCTTGAGTTGTGGACTGTTCCTGATGTCATCAAGCCCAAGCAGACTCCATAGACCAGGAGCAGTCCACCACTGGACCATGGGGGAGCACCATTTTTGGTGGAACGAAGGATTGTGTGAGTATAAACTTTCTCCTCACCCCTAGACAAAACGAGCAGTTGACCCATGCAGTGTGGGCAGAGCCTGACTGCAGGGGTAAACTTTTTTTTTTTTTGCCCAGAGTTGGGCTTTAAATATTGCTTGAGCCGTTATTAAAGTCTGTACTGAAATACAATAGATGCCATTACCAATATGCTTCAGAAAAATGCTAGTTGCCTGGCTCTCTGACTTCAATACTTTAGATCATTGACCTTAAACATACAAGAAGGTCAGAGTAAAGTTGGAACTGCATACTTGTTCCTAGCCAGTAACTCAAAAACTACTGAAGCCATTGGACAGTAAGAGAACTAGTCTTTTCAGAAAGACCTGTTAGCAATGTCAACCTCTAACCTTTCTCAGTACAGGTTTCTGTGCAGAACATGTATTCTGCAGTTTCATTTTCCATGGTAGTCTAAGTTTCAGACATAATACCACACTATGCCAGGATGGAGAAGTCTAAAATACCCATCTCTACCTTCAGAGAATAATACTGGGCATAACAGGTCCAATGGCCAGAGAAGCCAGCAGTGAGAGACTAGAACACACTATATGAAAACATACTAAAGAAAAGAGGTCACCAAAAACTATGGTTCTTTAGAAAAATAATAATAACTAGAAAATCTACAATTTCTGGGGAAATTGTGTAAAGTGTTCTTGCCGCAACCTTTACCAACTGATTGATGAAATGTAAGCAGTGCACATACAAAGCCTGACAGAGGGAGAAATGGATTTCAGCTTGTATTTTGGAGCTCACAGTCCAGCCTGTGTGACTCAGCTGCGTGTGAGTCATGTTTGGTTGCTATAGCAACTCACTCAGTCAGGAATGTCAGCAGCTCTGCTCTAAACATGCTGTTTAAACTTGCCAACTTCACTGGCGATTGCCATATTCAAACACTTGTAGTTTTAAAAGTATAAATGCTACAGCAAAGAGCCTTATATTGTGATAATCACAAGAAGCAGGGCTAAAAAATGAAGGCACAGTCGCAGTTTAAAAACGTCCCTTAAAATTTCAGGTGGCTAGAGTGGATTTTCAATGAAAGTCAATGGGAGGGGTGAGTTGCAAACAAATGGTCATATTCTGAAAACTATCAGGAGTATGTCCTAGCCGTGAACATTTTTAGTGACATTAGGGTTAGCTGAACGTTTTGATATAAGATATGTGTAGGTGGGCTTGAAAATGACAGAGTGATGGCAGTTTACAAATCATGTTCTGATTTTTCCTTCCACACTCTAGCTGTGCTCTGCTGCCACTGTACATGTACCATTCATTCCTATGGGAAAATTTTGCCACAAAAACCGCGATATTTCTTGAACGATTCGGCGAAACGTTCCACAAAGTAATAGCAATCCGATCGGAAACAATCCGCACGTTTTGATATATTACTTGTCTTGTAGTGTAAAAACTGTGGGAGGAGTTAGCGTGGCAAATTTGGCTATAATAAGAATAAGAATATACTTGTGAGATAACAATAAGTGCTCTTGCTATGCAAGAACACTTAATAAAAAAAGAGATAGCAAGACTTTGTAAGATTCATTGAAGTCCAATATTTTTTGCAGCACAAGGTGGATAGGGTAGTGACTTAGACGTCAGAGGAAGGAACCACATCATGGTAGAGGACAGCCATCCAATACGCCCAGAAGTTTTGAATGATGAATTATGGAACAAAATGAAGGTCATAGACATGGGCCACCAGAAGTCTGAGTATAATAGCTCTTCTAATGGGGGAAGCTTGCCTTTTAATTTCATTTTTAAGCAACTTAATTTAACCACAACACATAAATTACCCTTTTTAATCCATAATCTTTGCTTTTTTCACAAATGTTAGTGCAACTAGATTTTTAAAGAAAAAAGTCTCGATATTGGTGATTTTGTTTTTGGAATGAGTACAGTTTTCAGAGAAAAATGGCAGTCAGGCTGCACAAATCAGGTAATTGATTTACTGAGGAATGCTTGTTGAACCCAGGGTGGACCTGACATTTAGCTCTTTATAACTAGACCAATTGGTCCACCCTAAACAGATGCATCCATCAAGAAGTCAGTATTCTTCAACCAAGTCATATTTAATACATAAAATAGAAATAGGTGCCTCTGAATGAAAATAGCGAGAACGTTAAAAAGGGGAAACATACAATATTCTGTTTTTCATTTATAGTTCCCCAAATCATTCTGAAGGAGGTTGACCCAAAGATTTCTAATCTAATACCCCCTTTGAAGCAGAACGATGGTAAATATGGTAACTATCATGGCTTATCTTCATATTTATTTTTAATGGACACTTTTTTTGACCATGGACAACATAAAAGCGTGTAATTTACTAGAAAGGACATTTAAAAAAAAATAGGAAAAATGATCACCTGATGGTTGGATCTCCAACTTCGGCTTATGGCTAGCATTTGGAAGAGGATTAAAATATTTTTTATCTAAAATACTTTTTCCCGTTGACATGTTAGCACCTCATTAATGAGTGCAGTGTCAGGTCCCTAATTATATGTGGTTTTTTGGGTATTTTTTAGGGTATTTTCTACTGTTGTATTCCTATTTTATAGCTGAAATTCAAAACTTGTAGATCTAGGAGTGGTGCTAATGACCATCTGACAGGTGTCCCCACAGAAACATTTTTTTCTAGTTCTTTACTGGTGATAACCCTACAATTTTGGATTTCCCATGAAGTGTATCTAAAACCAAGAACAAAAATGTAATACATTGCAGATTATTAGTCCTTAGATGTGAAGGCTGCATTAATTTTATTTTTTTCCTTTGTTTTCTCCTGCTGATCCTTTCTACTAGGGTATAAAAAATGATCTCTCCCTATGACTGTGGGCCTAGTGTTCTTGTGCAGTGGACTGTTCCTGACTTCCTCAAGCCCAAAGACCTGCTCTGTACATGATGATGTCAGGAATAGTCCACCTCTGGTTTGCGGGGGAGCGCTGTTTGCCACTGGAGCAGAGTATTGGGTGAGTATAAAGCTTTCTCCTCTCCCCTGGATAAAAACGAGCATCCTAGGATGCATTAGAAAACTTTTTTTTTTGCCTGGAGTTGGCAAACAAACTTTTCGAACAACATTTGTTCGGTCATCGAATGTACCAAATAGCCATCTTTACACTGAGTGAGCATTGACATCCTAGGAAAGGAAATGTGGTACTGGCAGGATCACCAGGTGAAAATAAAGGAAAACGCTTAAAAAATGAAAACAAATGCAGCGATCACATCTATAGACTGATAAGCTGCAATATGTGACATTTTGTTCTTGGGTTTTGATAAACTTTATGATTTTATTCACCAGTTTTTAACCCAAATGGAAATGACTTTGTTACACATTTCACCGCTACTCTCGATTAAAGTTTACTCCCGTAATAGTAAGTGCAAACATTGCTTCAGCTCAAGGCACTATAGAGAGGACATTCAATATCATTAAGTTCGTGTGCAAATATTTCACAATCCATTAGTATTTATCTGAAAAGTGTTACATATTATATCAGACCTCATGTTTAGCAAACTTCCGTCCTTTAGTATCTTGTAAATAGTGAAAAAATATAGTGTAAGCTAATAAAACTCTATGGAGTAAAAGATTTTATAATACTTGGAATCCATGGTCAAGAAATGTGGTTCTCCCCCCATTTTTCCCATTCACTTTAGACATGTATCAGTTCCCGGTGCTGATAAAATGCATGTTTTTTAGAACCACTGCATGAACGCTATGATGTCACTTCCTGTTTACCATAATGCTTTGCAGGAAAACCCAAGCTAATTCTTATCATCTTCTAAAATCTGCATGCATAGTCCGAGAGCAGATTTAAAACGTTTTGTATGGCATGTTGCATTATTAAACACACATGTTGCATTTTTTTCACTGTTTATGTAAAATGATATGTGTATGTTAGTGTGTTTTGTTTTTTGTTTTTTTTTTTGTGGCTAATCCTAAGGCTACGTTCACACTGATCCACCGCAAAACCGTATAGGCGTTTTTACCATGCTTTCTGAGCATTTTTAAAGGACACGTGACTTAAAAACTGCACCAAAAACGCTTCTCAGGGGCGTTTTTAAAGGGGGTTTTTGAGACGTTTCCATTGATATCAATTGGAAGAGGCTTTTTTGGGGCTTTTTTTAAACTCACCAAACATGCCCCAAAGATGCTGCAAGCAGGAGTTTTTACACCGCACCGCAAGCACAACGCCTCAGTGTGAAAACATACATAGATATACATTTACATACCTAGGGAAGCATTTTTCTTGAGCTTTTCAGGTGCTTTTTTTAATGCAAAAATGCTTCAAAAACTCCTCAGTGTGAAAGTAACCTAAGGCTTGGTTCACACCTACATGTATGAACATGTGCAGGTGCATTTCTGTTCATTGTGTGTAGGATAGCCTATTTATTTCAATGGGGTGCCCTATGCACAAAAAATATGGAAAAGAAGTTCCTAACTCTTTTCCAAGAACACCCCGTAATGAACAGCATGGTGCCACATGGCGAGCATTTGCAGACACATGGGGATGACACTAACAATTAATGGCACCACTGTGCATCTGCTAAAGGGCAACGCATTTTGGGAAGGCGCATGATTTTGCACGTGTTTCCGACATGCAAAGTCCTGAACCTAGCTTAAGGCCTGGTTCACACAGGTGCTAAGGGGGAAGTAAAAATAGGTGGTTGTTCCACATTTTTACTGCCAGCTCAAATCTGTTCACAGTATCATGGCCACCTGTTGAGCTAAGCAGGCACTCTGCTTGCCAAGTGCATCCAATGACATCAACAGAACCGCGCTTCAATCGTGTGTCAAATGCGTAGCACACAGTAACTGCATGGTATTTCAATGTAGAATGTGCATTGGAGTAAGGAATAATGGTGTTTAATAGGCAACAGGAACACCAGCAAACCGCCACTCACACATCTCTGAAAAGCAATCCTCTGCAGATCGCGTTTTAGAAAACTGGTAAAGTCCACTCCCTGTGTGAAAGGAGCCTTTAAGTGATCATTTTGTTTGCCCACACAGGACAAAGCAAAGGATCATTTAAAGAATGTATGTACTGTATGTTCCAACGTTTTCTTTCTTTTTTTTAAATGTAAGAAATCGAAGTGTGATTGGAGGAGGATATAATGATTAATGTTCTTTTATGACCATTTTCTTTTCTTATATTTGCATGTAACATTAAATAGCTTTTTTTTGTATGTCCTCAAATTTTTCATGCCCACAGCCTGGCCACAGTTTTACTTTAAAGTGTATGCATAGCCTTTGTTTTGGACAGAGTAGTGAAGTTTAAAACCCCTGGAAGTTTATTTTTTGCTGTCTGTGTACCATTGGGAAAAATAGGTTTTGCCTAGTAATACAATTTAAAGTAGAAGTATAACCAAAGCTATTTTGGCTATACTTTCCCTGTAGATCACAGGAGTGCAGAACAAACTGCTAAAGTCCAGGGTGGCTGATGTCATAAAGCCAGTCCAGGTTCTGAAAAGATCCTAATAATATCAGAGATCCTTGACTGGTTCTTGGCTCAGCCTCTCTGCAATCCGGGAGCCTGAGCTAGCCGCTTCCCAGTGAGCGCTGGTGGGGCAAAGCAGAGAGCCAGAGACTGACAGTCACAGCTCTGTGCTAAGAGTGGAGGGCAGAACTGAGCGATCACGGTGTTTGATAGCTCAGTTCTCACTGCAGAGCTGGTGGGGGACTGATGCAGCATCGGATCAGTGATGTCCATACTTATATTTTAAGCCTAAACCAGTTTTGTACACATTACAGACAAATTCTCTTCATCAAAATCATGTTGTTGAAATTATAGAAAAGGCCAAAAATAGTGTAAGTGATTACAAGCTAGAGTGGAAGACCATCAAAAAGTGTGGAACTATAAATAAGATGGGAAAGCCCAGTAGGTGTGTTACTTGAGACTGCAGAGAGGCTTGTGACTTCCTTAGTAATCTCTGCTCTGACCACTTACGCTTTAATTATTTTGGTACAAAACCCATTGGTGCACACTGAAGGTAAAAATAAAATAAATAAATATTTAAAAAAAACTTCAGCAGTCAGTAGATGATGCACTTTGGTGCTTTCTTGATACCTTAAGCCACAGGTGTCAAACTGGTGGCCCTCCAGCTGTTGCCAAACTACAAGTCCCATGAGGCATTGCAAGATTGACAGTTACAAGCATGACTCCCAAAGATAGAGGCATGATGGGACTTGTAGTTTTGCAACAGATGGAGCGCCGCCAGTTTGACACCCCTGCCTTAAGCCTAGGGCCACAGGTGAACTATGGCAATGGCAGACTTAGTACAAAAATGACCAATGGTTTGGCACTGGACTTGCTTAGAATATACCTGACTATTTGGAAATATATTCATCATCATTCCTTTCTAAGAGAACCAGTCATCGGTTTATGACAAAGTTCCATAATGTAGGTAGCTATGGAGCTCTGTCCATTGATTGTGTTGTGCACTCTGAGGAACTGGATGATAATGGGCAATGGTTGGTATAGAGTCAAGCAATTGCATGACACTATCTGCCAGGCCTTTTAGCTATGACTCTCTTTAACCCTAGGTTCACACAGATTTCAGTACGTTTTCCAGTTTGAAGAAATGAATTTACCATGATTTCCTATGCATCTAGTTCACATCTGTGCGTTTTCGGAGTCCTGCGCCGAGCAGCTGCCCTGCTGCATTGCGATCACAGGAGGTCAGCCGCTGGGCATGGGTGCCATTCAGAGAATGCTTTGCATTTTCTCAATGAATATAAAACATCCTCTGGTTGAACAAGATGGAAAGTGTGATGTCACCACTCCATTTCTCCACCTCAGCCAGTCAGTGAACACTTTGCATTTATTGAGAAAATGCATGGGAAGCCATGAAGTTAATGAAGACCTTTAGAGTACCAATGTCTACTACAGTGATTTCTAGTATCTACAGCAGCCTTGCTCAGCCTTTTCAACACAGAGGAACCCTTGAAAAAACTTTCTGGTCTCAGGGAACCCCCACTAATAATTACTATATCTACAACTCATGACACATTAGCGTCATTGGGAAGAATTACCCCCTTACAGATTGCTAAAAGATCAGTGGTGTCCATGGACATCTATCTGGGTAGCAGAAATTGCTAATTGTGGAAGGAACCCCTAGCAACCTCTGGAGGAACCCTTGGGTTCCATGGACCTCTGGCGGAGAAACCCTGGTCCACAGGTATGGTAAATGCTAATTTACATTGGTCCAAGTTGGTTGCCTTAGTGCAGCCATTCTCAACCAGGGTTCCATGGAACCCTAGAGTCCCTTCAGAGATTACTAGGGGTTCATTGAGCACTGATCAGTTTTTGACTCTCACATAGTTAACCACCAACATCAGTGATCTTTTTAGCTATTTGTAAGGGGGGATTCTTTCCAGTGACCACAAATGTAGGGAGCGTTCTTCCCACTGACCATCACACTATTATACTGTGAGCTCCAGATATAGTAATTATTAGCTGGGGTTCCCTGAGACCGAAAAGTTATTTCAAGGTTTCCTTCATGTTAAAAAGTTTGAGAATGGCCACCTTAGTGTATTGAAGAGGATGGACACAAATTTATTCCAGGAATAAGCTTGTGACCTGCACACTATCTACTCTTCCATTGCAAGGAAAGCAGGTTATCATTAGTTGTGGTAGTAACTCCTAATTTTACCATACCCACCTTATTTCCAAAGCTGGAGTTTCTCCTTAATTGTATATATCTTTTAAGAAGGGCATTGTGTTTTGCTAGACTATGAGCACTAGGATAGCTAAGCCGAGGGTAGGCCAAGTGTGCCACCAGTTGAATACCACAGATCTAATGCCCGGCAAGAGTGTAATAAATGTCATTAAAGCTTACAACCTCTCTCGTATTTACCTACTTCTTGCTACTGAAGAATGATCAGAATGCGCTTCTCATTCCATAGTCCTCAGAATGATACGCCTCATTTCATAGCTTATGTGGAATATGAAATATTCTGCTCCTTGGTGGTTGTTTTCTGTACACAGTATTCTCAGCACATTTGGAGATGTTCACTATGTCTGTGCATTTTTATTTTAAAACAGATATCACACTGCATCCATCGGAGTCGCAGCTTCCCAGCAGAGATGGACTTCTCCTCAGTAACATGCTTGCAGCCTATTCTTACATCAGAGGTAGGAACCCTGTACGTACTGACATGCTGTGTGAATGGAAAGCCCAGTGAGCCTAAAATATGAGTTATGTATGTGTAAAGGAGCTCCTAAAGCCATTCATGAATAAATGTGTAAGACGTTCCCTTATTTCACTAGATACAGAGAACAATTTGGTCTGGAGGTCTTTGTCAGATCATATAAATGAAATATAGTCTTTACAGTGTGAAATAGAGTCACATGGAAGGGTTGAACTGGTGGAGTTGTCAATTTTGCTGTTTTTTAGCAACTGGTAGCTTGGGCATCCCCTAGCCAGTGGCCTGCACCTTTGTCAAGCCAACCAGATTAAACTACTGTAACCCACCACACACAGGCCAATTATCAGCAAAATATATCATTTTAGACCAAACTTGCTAGTGTATCACCTTTGATGTACTTCGACATTTATTGTCTGGTATTGATGCACATTACCACATGAGCAGATGAAAACCCATTTCAATAGTAACCTCATCTGACTATGTATGTAACTATTGCAATATTTGTTTGCTCCCCATTAGATCCGTGATTGCCAAATGACTGGGTTATACACGCGTTTTGCCAAAGCTGTTGCAGATAAGGCAGCCCCTACTCTAAGTCTAACTTGGGTCAGGTAGTTCAACTGCATGTGTTTGGCCATCTTAAAGCCTATCATACATAATAATATATGAGACCAACAATTGTGTAGTATGAGGACTAGAGTGCTGGATTTTTCTAAAGAGATTAAGACAGTCCCAATCACTTTAGTGAGTTTCACCTATCAAAAGTCTGCTGTTAATGCCCATGCAGCACAAGGCGATCACTTAGCTGCCCCTCCCCTGAGGTGCTTATATTTATATTCCCTTTGCTTCTTTAACACTCTGTTATTCCACAAGAACATCAACAAGATGTCCTTTGTAAGATCTAAATGTACATATTCGCCAGCACACCATAGATCTCCAAAATGGTCCCAAGAGGTTTTTATTGCCAAAAGATTACATCACAAGAGAAAAAGTGTAACATTTCGGAGCCGTGCAGGACTCCTTCATCAGGCATGTGAAACTTTGTAAGATCCAGGTTGCTCTGGTTAAAAGGACTCTCTCCATACCCCCTGTGACTGCATAGGTTGCCTGTGCAGCCAAGCACTTTCACATGGAAAGGAGGAGAGCACCAGGAGTACGGGCACTGGAGTCACTCTCAATGGCAAACCAGAGCGGGAGGGGAAAAAAAGACAACGTAGCAGCTAATGAACCTGTTGCTTTGCCCTGCTTAATCCAGGCATAGGATCACTTTATCCAACTGTGGACACTGGGCATACTAAAGTAACATTGTTACTTTTGTGTATTATATATAATTTATCTGCAGATCAAAGGGATGAGCTTTGAATTGAATATAATGTCAGTTAAGGCAACCTGACAATTAAAAAAAAAAAAAAATTTTTTTTCTAAAATTACCCTAATCGGGCCTAATTAACTCCCTGTTCTCCTTCTCGTCTTAACTATAATTTTTATGTTTTATTTTAATTTTTCTAAACATAAATATTTAAACTATTTTGGTTTTTATTTTGTGAAATTGAAATAAAAAGTTTTGTTCATTTGTAAATAAATCATTTTGCAATGCTTTGTACCACAAGCATAGTTTTAGTGATCTATTAAAGTGGATCTTCACTCTCTAAAGCAGTGGTTCTCAACCTTCCTAATGCCACGACCCTTTAATACAGTTCCTCATGTTGTGGTGACCCCCAACCATAAAATTATTTTCGTTGCTACTTCATAACTGTAATTTTGCTATTATTATGAATCGTAATGTAAATATTTGATATGCAGGATATATTTTTATTGTTATAAATTGAACATAATTAAAGCATAGTGATTAATCACAAAAACAATATGTAATTATATATTGTGAAATATTTTTATCACCCCCCTAAAAATACATCTGCCTCCAATAATGATGATTACCCCACTCCCCTCTATAATGATCTATCACCCCCATAAAAATACATCTGCCCCCAATAAGGATTACCCCCCCCAAATAATCTGCCCCTCATCCCTATAAAAATGCCCCCCCAAATGATAGTTTGTCTGCCCTTCTCCCCCTCTATAATAATGTATCACCCCCATAAATTATATATCTGGTTCCCATAATAATTTATCTGGGGCGGGGTACAATCAGAGCCCCCCCCCACTTGTACGATGGGGTAGGTACTAACCTGGATCTGCCCCCTGATCTTGTTAAGTGATCCGGGCATGACATCGGCCACGTTCAGGCAGTTCATGGGGTCGGCCGGTCGGGTAGTTCAGGGCGGGAAACTTCAGAATGATCGGAGCGGCGGGAGATCTCCGCACAAATCCTCCGCATCAAACAGCTGCGCACGTGCCGGCACAAAACCCAACCAATCAGGGACGGACCGGTCTACCAATCAGCGAAGGCAGAGGGAGTTAAATCCCCCTACCCGGAGAGAGGGGGGCGTGCCCAGGTGTGATTGACCCGTGTCTTGACAGCGGTGTCTCGGTTCCTAAGACCATCAGAAATATGTGTTTTCCGATGGTCTTAGGCGACCCCTGTGAAAGGGTCGTTTGACCCCCAAAGGGGTAGCGACCTACAGGTTGAGAACCGCTGCTCTAAAACAACCTCTCCTCCCATCCTGTGCATATATAGTGCTGGGTTTTTTTTTTGTTTTTTTTTACACAAAACTATCCAGTGCTTACATCTCCATGCACGTTATTTGCCTAGGCAAAAGATGTGCACTTTTCCTGCTGTACCTCCTGGAACATGCATGTCACATATGCCAGGAGACATAGCCTTTCATTCAGGAGAGGAGGAGAGGGCGAGCCTATCAGCACATCATCGGGGAGCCTGCCCGGCAAACCTAAAATAGCCGGTGGGCCTCTTGACAACATCAGAAAGAAAATGGTGGTGTAGGACAGAGTGGTGGCAGGGCATGAGAGAATCAGCGGGACAGCACTGGATCCGCTGGATGGGTAAGTATCTTAGGCGGTAGGCGGGGATAAAATTTTAAAAACGGAGTGGGAGTTGGGTTGAGATCTGCTTTAAATAAGACAAGAATCGTAGTTTTAGTAACATTTTAAATAGAGCAAATGATAAAACAAAATTGTTTATCCTTTATCCATAGTAACACTATTTTTTTTAACTAACAGCAATCAAAGTTGACAAAAAGTTAATTTAGTTTTATTTTATTTAGTTTTATTAAATTAGTTTAATAAATTACTAATAAAATATAAAATTAGTGTAATAAGTTAGTTTAGTTTTATTAAATGTTTTTGTCTATGGATTTTATACAAAATAAAAAATTTTTGCAAGACTATATCACAGAATAAAGCCTGTTGTGATGATATAATGATATATGCATTATTTTGTTAATCTAAAGATGAATTCCAGGTATGGATATTTTTACAAAGTTCAATTGGTCCAACTGCGCAGCTGCTCGACACGGGACTCGGGAGCTAATGGAGATCACTGTAATAGCATATACTGGTACGGTCTATTCATAGTTACACTGGTCCAAGCTGGACCAATGGAACTATGGAAAACTATCTGTACCTGAAATATATCTTAACCACTTGCCGTCCGCCTGCTGTTTATAAACGGCAGGACGGTGGCACTCCAGGGGCGGGTTGCCGTTCATAAACAGCACCCACCATTTCTAGCTGCCTGAACGTGGCCGACTTTAAAGGCAAGATGCAAATGCGAATCCCATCATGGAGGAAGCCACTCAGTACAGCTGACGCGTTTCGAAGGACAAGCCTTCTGCTGAGCTCTGAGGAAGAAGGCTTGTCCTTCGAAACGCGTCAGCTGTACTGAGTGGCTTCCTCCATGATGGAATTCGCATTTGCATCTTGCCTTTAAAGTCATTTTGAGGACTTACATGCCTGTTTTTATTCGCTGTTTGTGAGTACTATTCTTTTATTTAATAAATTTTGGTTACTGAGGTAATGCGCAAGGTTGGTGCGCTTCTTTTTGTTGTTCTTCCTATTCACAACAGCCTTGTACCATGTGACAAGCTGTGACCAATCACAGCTCACTCAGTAGTTCTCAATGGCTGCAAGAATGCAGACAGAGAGAAAGAGAAATGATTACTTTTGCATCCTATATGGGTGTAAAAGCAATCACTATAAAAAAAAAAAAATAAATCTGCATCACCCCACACAAGTAGTACAGTGTCACCATGGTGACACTGTACTGCTAGGGTGACAGTATGTAAAAAAAAAAAAACATAAATAATATAAAAAAATAAAATAAAAATGTAAAAAAATGTTTAAAAATGATAATTTTTGATTATAAACTAATTTGGCTTATTTTTTTTTTTACTAAAAAGATAATGGAATACATTTTTGCCAAGATTTATGATGAAAGATTATTTGCAAAATTTTATAAGAATAACACTTTTTTCAAAATTTTTGGACATTTTCATTTACATAGCAAAAAAAATAAAAATCCCAGCGGTGAATAAATACCACTAAAATAAAGCTTTATCTGTCTCAAAAAAATGGTAAAAAATTCATATGGGTACAGTGTTGCATGACTGCGCAATTGTCATTCAAAGTGTGATAGCGTTGAAAGCTGAAAATTGCCCTGGACAGGAAGGGGGTAAAAGTGTCCGGACAGGAAGTGGTTAAGTAATGATTTATTAAGTTATTGCTGAATCAGTAGACCCATAGCAGAAATGTAAACATTTCTCTGGTCTAAAGTGTGTACAGGTATGAGATTTGGAGTGCTTATTATTGCTGTAAAAGTTCCTGTATTGGTACAGCATACAATATATTTGGCATTGTATACAGATTTCATATATTGCTAAGGTCACAATAACACTGTACAACCTAATACTGATATGCCTTCCTCTAAATTTAGATCATCCAGAAACAGCGGCTTTGTTCTTTGTATCCAGTGTTTGTATTGGACTGATCATCACTCTATTTGCTCTGGTGATCCATATATCATGGAGACGGGACTGGCGCTCTCCTCAGAAGATGAACGGACAGGTAGTGCAGGACCGGGACTCTGAAGAGTCAGAGGAGTGCAGCAGCGAAGAGCAAGAAGAGGACGAGTCCTCCAACAAGTCTCACTTTTCTGAGGAATTCCGCGAGCTGTGCAAAGTGCCACGTCCACTCTACAGCAGCTCAGACGCAGCAGATCTTGCCGAAAGGATTGAACGAAGAGAACAAATTATCCAAGAGATCTGGTTGAACAGCGGCCTGGATCTCCCACCTAACAGACTCACAATTCCATTCCTTTAACTAGAATGTGTCCTTCAGTACCTTTTGACTGAAAACATTTAAAGAAAAAATCTTCTTACATCCAGTATTTACCAGTTAGATTTTCCCTTTCATTTTCCAGTCCTACACTAGAATCATGAAATGGACAATCTGATTGGTTGCTGAGTTCAGTCCTGAGGCCCATAAAGACTCAGTTCTGATAAAGTACAGCGGCCTTGGCCAAGGAGCTTTAGAAAGGTCTGCCCCATCATATTTGCAGTATTGTGTTTTCAGTCCTTACGTTTGGGAGCAGTAAAAGAATGTGTTTTACATAACAACCAATCAGATGCTGGCTTTCATAGTCTTAGTAAAAAATATGAAAGCTCAAATCTGATTGGCAGCTATAAGCTAAAAACATTTTAGTTTGAGGCCTGTACTTTTTCCATAGCTGGTGAGCTGACGGTTGACCACTTCTGCCTTATATCCTTCTGTGAAGGAAATTTTAATGTTTTGTTTTACTAAGAAAAAAAAGCTGAATTTGTAAAAATGACTGCAAATAACATAATTTCAAGAGCCTTTTATATTTTTGTACGGAAGTATATTTATCTATGTAAAGTTATTCAGAGACATTTTTCACAATGTGTTACCTGTAGGATATTACTGGGCCGTAGAGCATCATTTACTAACACCACGTTTTGGGGAAATTTGAACTAAACCATATCAACCAATAAGATGTTTGTTTCCTTTCTAAAACATTTTCCCCATTGGTTGACTTGGTATAATGCAAATACAAATGTGAATGCAATGCTGATTGAATAAAACCTTGAGAGAGATAGGGAGGCTGCCAATGATGTCCTCCATCGAAAAATGTTGGTTGCCTTTTTGTTTTTAAGTTCTGAATGCTGTCTGGATCATTTGCTTGGAACACCCATGCAGCTTGTAAAGTCAGGATTCCAATTTAGTTGGCATAGCAGAAAGGCAATTCACATTTTAAATAGAGATCAGCAATGGCAGCCAACATATTGCTCTCAGTACAGGTTTTCTTTGAAGGGTCTATCATTCCAATTATAATATTCTAGTTATGAATGGATGCTTTGCAGTTTTCATGTGCAGAATTTGCCACTGGCTCCTAATAACTGTAATGCATATACGTTGGTCCAGCTTGGACCAATGTAAGTATGCATATTTCATACCCGAGGGACCGCTTGGGGAGGTGACAATCACTGTAGTAGTCTGCACTTCCACAGTGATAGACCCAATGTTCTGCATACTGACCACAGGGCTGAATGGAAGAGCGGACAAGCACTCCTGGCATTTGCGAATTGTGAGATCAGGATGTCTTAAGCATTAGAAGAGAGTCTCTGTGGCAGGATAAAACTGAACTCCAGGTATGATCTGTATTGCATATCTACCTTGGACCAATGTAAGTGTGCATATTTCATACCTGAGGGACCACTGGGGAAGCCTGCAGTCACCATAGCAGTAGATGCTACTTCACCAGCGGTCCCTCAGGTGTGAAATAATGCATGCTTACATTGGTCCAAGGTAGACCAATGTATATACAATAAAGATCATATCTGGAGTTCAGTTTTATCCTGGGACAGAGACTCCCTTCTAATGCTCAAGATGTCCTGGCCTCACATTTCCCAGGGGCCAGGAAGCGCTGGCCCGCTCTTCCATTCAGCATTCAGGCATTAAGAACCTTGACATTTTCCTTGTGTAAAGGGGATTTGGTGTCTAAAATGTGATTGAATAGACCCCGCCTCTGTTGTATTTTGACTTTGCAGATATTCCTTACAAAATGGTAACTAATATCTGTGCTAAATGTCCAGTTGAAAGAATTTCGAATGTGTAATACCCGTACAGTTCTTGCAAGCCACCCCTCTGTACCTTACTGATGCCAGTTTGTCTTGATAAGGCACAGCGATTTGTCAATAACCTGAACACACCTAAACCTTTCCGTCCAGATTTAAAGCTAATAGAGCCACTGGTGGACTTTTAATTTCAAAATATGTGTACTACTGAGGAAAATAATATATTGGAAATAAATGCAATATTTATATATATATTATATAAAAGTCTATTCTGTGTATTCTGTCTGACTTTTCACTAGATAACAAGTTATGCTGTCAGAAGTCACATAACATATATATATCTAGCTCATAAACTATATGGTTAAAGGTTTGTGGACACCTGACTATAATACCTAGATGAGCTTTTCGCACATCTCATTCCAAATCCATAGGCCTGTTTCCACTAAGACCGCCCCCCCCATCCTTTGTGTCTATAACAGCCTCCATTCTTATGGGAAGGTTTTTTTCCACGAGATTTTAGAGTGTTTCTGATATTGTATGACAACAGCTGCCTCTCAATATGTGTGATGGACCGCCTGTCACCCCAATTGGATGATTTTGTCAAAGAACTGCTTCCTCACCACTGGGACACAGGAACAAGGTATTATAGCTGGGCATCCCACCCAAGACTAGGCGACACTAGCTTAGGTGCAACTGGAACTACTTTATTAAACAGAAATACAGGTTTTTATACACTACAGAAATAGGGGCAGTCCCCACATGAACAATAAAAACATATTACATGGAGGGATAAACAACCTACACTGATTAGGTAAGAGCTTGATCACATTATCCTAAACAGTGCAAACGGTAAACTGTGCAGCTAGCAGTGATCTAATTAACAGTAAGCTAATCAACAGCCAAGCACCCAGACAAGCCACAGAGCCCACCCCAAACAGCCCCACACCTCCAACCCTGAATAAGCACAGTATATTCTGTCCATCAAAAGACAAAACTCATACAATATTCTAAAGTCTGAAAAAGTGGAATTCATCTATCTTTATAGATTTCTTGAGGGAGATTGTTGATAAATATTTCTGTCGCAAGTGGAGGAGGTTCTCTAGCCCAGTCTGCAGGAGGGCCCCATATTTCCTCTGACCATTAACAAGTATCAGATTAATATTACACCTTTCCATCCACTCCAGAAGAGAAGCTGTATTGTGTTTAATGATGGAGAACAACGTGATGAACACTGAGAGCGAGGCTTGTATTAATTAGAGAATGATATGGTCTCTCCATGGGCCTTAATAAGTGGGTGAAAGGCTAACCCTAGTCCCCTCCACAAGCCTCTGTCCTGGTTGGGACAGTCACAATCTGCATTTGTTCCAAAGCTTATTGAGATCAGGGCCTGATGAAGGCCACTTGAGTTTGCCTGCGCCAAATGCCTCAAACCTTGTCTTCATGGAGCTTGCACTGTGCATATAGCCACAGTGATGCTGGAATTAAAAAGGACCTGCTCCAAAATTGAGTTTAGGTTAGAAGCACACAATCTGTAAAATGTCTTTGTATTAACAGTACCTTCTCTGGAAACTCCTAAACTCAGTAATTTGGAGGTTGTCCATATACTTTTAGACCAGGGATGTCCAAACTATGGCGCTCCAGTTGTTGAAGTACTACAAGTCCCATCATGCCTCTGCGTCTGGGTGTCTTGCCTGTGGATGTCAGAGTCTTGCAAGGCCTCATGGGACTTGCAGTTCCTCAACACCTGAAGGGCCATAGTTTGGGCACCCCTGCTTTAGACCATTTAGTGTAGGTGTGATGGTTAGGTGTCCTCAAAACCAAAAATAAGGAAACACATATGAATGTGATTATGGCTGCTGCAGTTTTCAAAATGTGTCTGACTTACACATTAATGAACTGTGGACCTTCTATTACTAGATAGGTCTCACTGCGCTTTTTTGGTTGGGTTTTGGTTGAGACCTATCTAGTAATTGAAGGTCCATCTATTATGGTGAGGGCAAACTCATGTGGGGTCACCTGGAGCACCTGGAAGTGGTCACCTGTTTATCTGTTACTAATGGCACCAGCACTAGTTCACATATTTTTTGGTTTTTAAGCAACTATTATTTGAATGGGACTTACTGATAACAGCACATTAGTTGTATTTTCTGGTGTTGTTTCCTTATTTATTGCACTCTTACTTATGGCAAACTGTTTAGTAACCTTGATCTACATTTTTGGCAGCTCTGTCTATATACACATTTATAGGAAATTAAACAGACAAGTTAAAAAATTGTTTGGGTTTGGTATAGGAAATGATGGGGGGGAGGGGAATGGGTGCTGGGCACGATGCTTCTAGAGTACATTGTTAACGAACAGTAAGATGTTCAATGGAAGAAGACAAAACTGGACTTCTTGGTAAAACATACAATAGCAGCTTTGTGGGCCTGGACTTTGGCCAGGTGGTCCTATAGCAAGAGGGCATGCATTACCATGGGGCAACAGTGATGAGCATTAAAGTAGGGCTTACAGTATTGGTGTCTGGGATCTCTGCAATCTGTCTGTCGCTGTTGCTGTACTTATGGTTAACTCTTCTGGAGATCTGCCAGCTTTCTTTCTTTTGGGGACTGGGGCTGAAATTGTAGCTGTTGTGCCACTTTCCCTTGGACAATTGGTACTGGCAGAGTACTTTGCAGTAGGTCATCAGCTGGCATCAGATCTATCTCGGCATCTAATCCTCAGTTACATCCAGGGTTCAAGACAGTATTTTTAAAACAATTTGGATTCCTTTAGCTGGATCCAGACTATAAGATGGCACAGTTTATAGAAACAGAATGTGTAATGCATTTTAACATTGCCTGGGGACTTTTAAGGGTACATGTAATACTAATATAAGACTTGCATTATATACAGAATACGTTGTTCTTGATTATTGTTATTGATTATATCTTTACAATCCACCCTCCTCTCCATTTAAATCCAAACTCTTCCCCCATACACACTGCCCTATGTCATACCCTCTACTCTCTTTTTTCTGCAAATATTGCCTGATGTCAGATCCTCAGTTCTCTTTCAACTCTAAAACAGTTCTTCAATATTGTTTTTAGCATCCCCAATCTTGGCATTCTGGAATGGGCACACTTTGACTAGTAGTGCGACGTATAAAATAAATACATTTTTATGGCCCCTCCCATGCTTTTTGCGTGTAATTATAGCCAAAGGTTATTTTCTTCCATCTGCATTCCACATTTATCACTTCTATGATACCAAATGCAGCTTGGTGCAATAGTATTTTTTTTTAAGTAGTTCTAAAGGCTAACGGTTTTTTACCTTCATGCATTCTTTGCATGAAGGTAAAAAACCTCTGTGCAGCAGCCCCTCTAGCACTCACATAAGCCCCCTCTCAATCCAGCCATGTGCACTGGAGTCTTGGCTATCCCGGGACTCCCTCTTCTCATTGGCTGAGACAGAAGCTGGAGCCATTGGCATCCACTGTTGTCAATTACAGCCAGTGAGCCAATGTGAAGAGAGAGGGGGCGGGGCTGAGCTGTGGCTCCGTGTGTGAATGAAGACATGGAGCAGCGGGTGCCCCCATAGCAAGCTGCTTGTTGTGGTGGCACCTGACAGGAGGGAGGAGCCAGGCGCACTGGCAGGAGACTCGAGAAGAGGAGGATGCGGCCTGCTCTGTGCAAAACCCCTGCACACAGTAGGTAAGTATAGACATGTTTGTTTTTTTTCTTTTAAAAAAATTTAAAAAATAAGCCTTTAGGGCTTGTTTACACTTGGCTAAATTTCTAACTCTTCAAAAATGCCCCTATAGCGTTAGTATGGGCGTTAGACAGGCGTTAATGAGCTTTAGTATCGTCGTTTTACAAGCATTAAAAACGCTCACCAAATGCCCTATGCGCGGTTTTGAGGCGCTTTATAAGCGTTTTACAAGCATTAAAACTGCACCACAAACACCTATAAAAAACTCTAATGATAGTAACGCTTCGCAACCGCACTGCAAACAGCTGGCAGGTCATTTGAGGAGCGTCACTATAGACTTGAATTGGAAGCGTTGAAAGGCTTCAGCTCCTCCTGACTCGACATGAGGCTTCAATTTTAACATGTTGCTAATGCTTCATGTTTTGATAATGTGAACAGCACTATGTACTGCCCATAGTATCATTTCCATAGGCGTTTGAGGAGCATTAAAAATGACCATCAAACGCCTGCTTTCAAAGCCAGTGCAAACTAAGTCTTACAATCACTTTAATTCTTTATTTAAGGCAGAACTGCAGGGAACATTTTTTGTCCCATGCAGTGGGGCTGAGCCTGCACTTCATGGGTTAACTGGTCATTTTGTCTAGGAGTGAACACAGAGCTTATAGTCACCTGATCCTTCAATCCTCTGGAAAACGACGCTCCCCCACGTCCAGTGGTGGACTATTCCTGACGTCTTCATGCCCAGAGCTGGTCTATGGGTTTGGAAACGTCATGAACAGTCCATTGTACAAGACCGCTAGACCGTAGAGGGGGGCAGGAGTGGTAGGGACAAGTCTTGCGCTGGGAGGATCAGTGGAATAGGTGAGTATGTCTCCACTCTCCTCACCCGTGGACAAAAATGATTAGTTAACCTATGCAGGAAAAATTCCCCCAGTTCTGCTTTAAATCAGACAGGCCATATCCATACATAATAAGGATTACAGTTGTAAAAAATTCAGCAGGTGATATTTATTTATTTCAGGTATAGAGCCATCAATTTATGCAGCGCTTTACAAATATTTGTACATTCACATCAGTCCCTGCCCTGAAGGAGCTTACAATCTACGGTCCCTAATTCACATTCATACATACTAGGGTCAATTTATCTACCAGCATATCTTTGGAGTGTGGGAGGAAACCAGAGTACCTGGAGGAAATGTGGGCATAGGGAGAACATGCAAAATCCAGGCAGACAGTGTCTTGGTTGGGATTTGAACCAACAACCCTAGTGCTGCTAGGTGGAAGTGTTAGCCACTTAGCTGCCCTCATAGTAAAGACGTTAGCATAAACATAGTTGCATATACAAAGAAAATGAGAAGGTAGGGTTAGTGCACTTGGGACAATGACCCACATCTGGGCCCAAGGATGTGGCCCAGGGTTCAATTTATTAACTGATCATGGATTCAAGAGTCCAAACTGTCATTCTGTTTACACTCTAGCAATCGTCCATTATCTCCTACCATGGCCTTGGTCATCTAATCCGTAAGTACACCAGTGTGCATTGTGCCTGGTCCTAAGAGCAAAGTGTTCTGCACGGAAGGTTCTCTTATAGTAAACAGGCTAAGTAAACACTGAACAAAGGCTTATAATTGGTCTGTGGGTCTGTGAAAGCTGTTGCAGAAATTCCACACTCATGAAATAGAATCACTCATCCCAGCAATGTACCCCTTGCTGAGATCTCATTACCAGCAACAGGACATGTCAAAATATGACATACTCAACTCCTACTTAAAGGTAGAAGAGGTTCTTTTAAACAAATATACAGTGCAGTACTAGCTTGTTCTACATTGCTTTGTGTCAGCGGTAACACGGATGGGAAATTCCCCAGTAGGTCTGCTTTTACAGCTCTGTCATCTGATATAATAGCTGAAAGCAGCCCCTATCTGTGCCCTAACTTCCAAAGGGATCGGTCAGGTATGGCACCTTCATAGCCACGTAGGTCCAAGCTCCATAAGACAATGCTGTGTCCGAAAAGCACAAGGTTAAGCAAAGCAGGTCAAACAAAGTCTTGGAACCATGATTTATACCAACCTTTCTCAATCAGGGTGCCCAGGCACCCTGGGGTGCCTTTAGGTCTCTTCAGGGTGTCTTGGCAAAAAGTCTACAAATTGCCCAAAACTTGTACAGTTGCAAGAAAAAGTATGTGAACCCCTTGGGAGTTTTGCATGAATTGGGCATAAAATGTGCTCTGAACGTCATCTAAGTCACAACAATAGAAGAACACAGTCTGCTGAACATAATACTACACAAACATTAGATGTTGCCATGGTTTAATTGCACATAACGTAAACATTCACAGTGCCGGGAGGAAAAAGTATGTGAACCTTTGGACTTAATAACTGGTTGACTCTCCTTTGGCAGCAATAACCTCAACCAAACGTTTCCTGTAGTTGCAGATCAGACCTGCACAACGATCTGGAGTCATTTTGGACCACTCCTCTTCACAAAACTGTTTCAGTGTAGCAATATTCTTGGGATGTCTGGTGTGAATCACTCTCTTAAGGTCATGCCACAGCATTTCAATCGGGTTGAGATCAGGACTCTGACTGGGCCACTCCAGAAGGCGTATTCTGTGCTGCTGCAGCCATTGTTTTGTTGAATTACTTGTATGCTTTGGGTCATTGTCCTGTTGCATCACCCATCCTCTGCGGAGCTTCAGTTGGCAGACAGATGGTCATACCTTTTCCTGCAAAATGTCTTGATAAAGTCTGGAATTCATTTTCTCATCAATGACAACAATCCGTCCAGGCCTTGAGGCAGCAAAGCAGCCCCAAACCATGATGCTCCCTCCACCATGTTTTACAGTGGGGATGAGGTTTTGATGTTGGTGTGCTGTGCCTTTTTTTCTCCACACATAGTGTTGTGTGTTCTTCCCAAACAACTCAATCTTGGTTTCATCTGTCCACAGTATATTTTGACAGTAGTGCTGTGGAACATCCAGGTGCTCTTTTGCAAACTTCAAACGTGCTGCAATATTCTTTTTGGACAGCAATGGCTTCCTCCGTGGTGTCCTCCCATGTACCCCATTCTTGTTTAATGTTTTCCTTATTGTAGATGTGTCAACAAAAATGTTAGCATGTGCCAGAGATTTCTGTAGGTCTTTAGCTAACACTCTGGGATTCTTCTTTACCTCATGCAGCATTCTGCACTGTGCTCTTGCAGTCATTTTTACAGGACGACCGCGCCTAGGGAGAGTAGCAACAGTGCTAAACTTTCTCCATTTGTAGACAGTCTGTCTTACCATTGACACATGAACATCAAGGCTTTTGGAGATACTTTTGTAACCCTTTACAGCTTCATGCAAGTCAACAATTCTTGATCGTAGGTCTTCTGAGAGCGCTTTTCTGCGAGGCATGGTTCACATCACACAGTGCTTCTTGAAACCAATAAACCCAAAACAGGTGTGTGTTTTTTAAGGGCAGGACAGCTGTCAGCAACACATCCAATATCATCACACTGATTGGAGTCAAGGTTGGCTCACTCCTGGCTCCAATTAGCTCTGGGAGAAGTCATTAAGCTAGGCCCTCACATACTTTTTCCTCCCTGCACTGTGAATGTTTACATGTTATGTGCAATTAAACCATGGCAACATCTAATGTTTGTGTAGTATTATGTTCAGCAGACTGTTTTCTTCTATTGTTGTGACTTAGATGACGTTCAGAGCACATTTTATGCCCAATTCATGCAAAACTCCATGTAATCCCAAGGGCTTCACATACTTTTTCTTGCAACTGTATACAAGGCAGCGGGTGGAACAAGCCTGCCTTTTAGTTACACAAAGCCACAGGTTTTCATTCTGCACCATTAAGACCTTCTAGCCGCTTGCGTCCTGACAACCAATGACATCATCAACTGATAAGGAGGTTGTCAGCTGCCTGCACAGCATCCTAGATTGACCCTCTCCTGCCCCTCTCCGTCAGTGCTGGGGTCACATTATCTCAGTGATGGATAAAAACTGAGGGAGAAGAGAAACATTGGACTAGTAGTCAGTACCAGTGTGCTTTGGAAAAATTCACCTCTAATGTTGGATGACCTACATGTGTGGATCAATCAGCCATAACATTCCCCCTTTTGCTGCCATTGAGGCCTGGACACCACTAGACAGAGCACCACACTGCCACCGCCAGCTTGACTTCTTCCCATAGTGTGTCCTGGTGCCACCTCTTCCCCAGGTATTAGTGGTGCACCAAAATGAAAATTCTGGTGCCGAAACCGAAAATTCAGGATGCACTTGGCTGAAAACAGAAACCGAAATGGACAGTTTTTAAAAATCAATATATTTTTCAAATGCAATTGTTTTGGAAAAAAATACACTTTAATGATTACAAAAAATATATACAGTGAGGAACAGAAGTATTTGAACACCCTGCGATTTTGCAAGTTCTCCCACTTAGAAATCATGGAGGGGTCTGAAATTCACAATGTAGGTGCATTCCCACTCTGAGAGACAGAATTTAAAAAAAAAATTCAGGAAATCACATTGTATGATTTTTAAAGAATTTATTTGTCTTGCACTGCTGAACATAAGTATTTGAACACCTAAGAAACAGCAAGAATTCTGGCTCTCAAAGACCTGTTACTGTGCCTTTAAAAAGTCCACCTCTACTCCACTCATTAATCTAACTTAGTAGCACCTGTCTGAGCTCTTTAAAGACACCTGTCCACCCCACAATCAGTCAGACGCCAACTACTACCATGGGCAAGACCAAAGAGCTGTCAAAAGACACCAGAGACACAATTGTGGACCTCCACAGGGCTGGAAAGGGCTACGGGGCAATTTCCAAGAAGCTTGGTGAAAATAGATCAACTGTTGGAGCAATTGTTAGAAAATGGAAGAGGCTAAAGATGACTGTCAGTCTCCCTCGGACTGGGGCTCCATGCAAGATCTCACCTCGTGGGGTATCACTGATGATAAGAAAGGTGAAGAATCAGCCCAGAACTACAAGGGAGGAGCTGGTCAATGACATGAAGAGAGCTGAGACCACAGTTTCAAAGATCACTGTCAGTAGAACACTACGCCGTCATGGTTTCAAATCATGCATTGCACGGAAGGTTCCCCTGCTCAAGTCATCACATGTCCAGGCCCGTCTGAAGTTTGCCAATGACCATCTGGATGATTCAGAGGAGGCATGGGAGAAAGTCATGTGGTTAGATGAGACCAAAGTAGAACTTTTTGGTCTAAACTTCACTCGTCCTGTTTGGAGGAAAAAGAAGGATGAGTTGCATCCCAAGAACACCTTCCCTACTGTGAAGCATGGGGGTGGTAACATCATGCTTTGGGGGTGCTTTTCTGAGAAGGGGACAGGACGACTGCACTGTATTAAGGAGAGGATGAATGGGGCCATTTATTGTGAGATTTTGAGCAACAACCTCCTTCCCTCAGTCAGAGCATTGAAGATGGGTCGTGGCTGGGTCTACCAACATGACAACGACCCGAAGCACACAGCCAGGATAACCAAGGAGTGGCTCCGTAAGAAGCACATCAAGGTTCTGGAGTGGCCAAGCCAGTCTCCAGACCTAAATCCAATAGAATATGTTTGGAGGGAGCTGAAACTCCGTGTTGCTCAGTGACAGCCCCGAAACCTGACAGATCTAGAGGAGATCTGTGTGGAGGAGTGGGCCAAAATCGCTGTTGCAGTGTGTGCAAACCTGGTTAAGAACTACAGGAAACGTTTGACCTCTGTAATTGCAAACTAAGGCTTCTGTACCAAATATTAACACTGATTTTCTCAGGTGTTCAAATACTTAAATACTTTAAATTCTGTCTCTCAGAGTGGGAATGCACCTACATTGTGAATTTCAGACCCCTCCATGATTTCTAAGTGGAAGAACTTGCAAAATCGCAAGGTGTTCAAATACTTCTGTTCCTCACTGTATATACCCCAATTTTTTGAAAGATGATGTTACACCAAGTAAATAGATACCCAACATGTCATTCTTTAAAATTGCGCACGATCGTGGAATGGCGTCAAACGTTAAAAATCTCCATGGGTGATGCTTTAAAACTTTCTACAGGTTGCCAGTGTAAAGTTACAGAGGAGGTCTAGTGCTAGAATTATTGCTCTTGCTCTGATGTTCGTGGTGATACCTCACATGTGTGGTTTGAACACTGTTTACATATGTGGGCGTGGCCTACGTATGCATTTACCACTGCGTGCGAGCACGGGGGATGGGGGCACTTTAAACTTTTTTTTTAAATTAATTAAATTTTTTTTACACTGTCCTTTTAAAAAAAAATGTAATCACTTTTTTTCCTATCACAAGGAATGCATGTATCCCTTGTGATAGAAATAATTAGTGACAGGTCCTCTTTATGGAGAGATATGGGGTCAATAAGACCCTACATCTCTCCTCTCCTTTTTAGATAAAGAAAAAAGCATTGATCTAGTGCTTTAACCGCTTCCCGCCCGCCATATAGCAAAAATACTGCTACAGGGCAGCATGGTTGTGCAAAAGCACGTATATATACGTGATTTTGCATTTCCGGGTAGGGGGCACACATGGGCCACGCACACCCTACCCGCGCCGCCATTCGCGGCCGCGGCTGTCAGTCACCGGATCCCGGCTGGTGAGTACCTGCCGGCGCCCGGTGATCACCAGCGATCACCGACGGTGAGGAGGGCTGCTTTGTTTACTAATAGTACTCCTCCCTGTCGGCTGGGGCACACTGCTCTGGATGGCTGTGCACAGCCATCCAGAGCAGTGTGCTTACAGTGAAGCACACCCCCTCGCCCCCTAGTAAAACACTCTCAGCACACAGTTAATCCTTTGATTGCCCCAGATGTTAACCCCTTCCTGTCCAGTGCCATTAGTACAGTGTCAGTGCTTTTTTGTAGCACTGATCACTGTATTGGTGTCACTGGGGATGTCAGTGACACCAAGTCAGTTCTCCCCAGTGTCAGAATGCCCGCAGCAGTCCCACTGAAGTCACTGATCGCCGCCATTATTAGTAAAAAAAAAAAAAAAATCCAGTATCTATACCGCCATTTGTAAAAGCCAGAACTTTCATGTAAACCAATTCATTTACACATATTGGGATTTTTGTTTAGCAAAGACATGTCGAAGAATACATTTTGGCTCAAATTTATGAAGAAATTTGATTTTTTAAATTTTTTTTTTAATTTTTTTTACTGGACATGTTTAAAAAAAATGGCCTTGTTTACAAGGCACTGGAACTGGAAGTGACATCGCTCCGGTCCTCCAAGGGCATAGAGATGAGTGGAGGCCATCTTTCCTTCACTTTTCTGTATGCCCAGTGCCAGGATCGCTTGGTGGTTCTCAGGTAAGGCTTAGAACTACCGGGCGGTGGGTGGCGGCAGCAGCTGTCGGCAAGGGTCTGCAGCGGCGACGGGGCAGGGTTATTTTCGGCACCTGTATTAGTGCTTATTTTCATATCGGCCAATGGTCGATAGGGGTGTTTTCAGCCGAAATGTTTCGGCAGCCGAAATTCAGGTACATCCCTACCTGATATGGAAAGAACACACACCCGGCCAGCCACATGATGAAAACAAAAATGTGATTCATTGGACTGGGCCACCTTCTTCCATTGCTCTGTGGTCCCATTCTGATGCTCACATGTCCATTGTAGGCACATTTGTCTGTGGACAGGGATCAACATGGTCTCCCTAACCGTTCTGCAGCTACACAGCCCCATACACAACTACCCGCGATGCTCAGTGTGTTCTCACTCCTTCCTATTGGGACCAGCATTCGCTTTTTTAGCAAGTTGAGTTGCAGTAGTTCTTTTACCTTTTACACAGGTCCGTCTTCGCTCCATGGCTTCCCAGGGTCTGTCGCTGGTTTTACTTCCATGCACCACTTTAGGTCTTGACCACTGCAGACCAGGAACATCCCACAAGAGCTGCAGTTTTGGAGTTGCTCAGAGTCATCTAGCCTTTACAATTTGGCCCTTGTCAAAGTCGCACAAATCCCTATGTTTGCCCATTTTTCTACTTTCAACACATCAACTTCAGGGACAACATGTTCACTTGCTACCTAATACATCCCTCCCCCACATTCAGATGTCATTGTAATGAGATCATCAGGAGTACTGCTGTGTGCCAATAAATACCACATAAGAACAAGTTTGTTGTCCTTGATTGGGACAGAACATTTGTCATTTCAAGATCATTGCTCTTGAGTACTGTTAAATGCAGTGGGACCTGACTGCAGACAATGCCCCTGCCGGTGATACCCCCTTTGCTTTGGACACCCCAAGCAGAACATTCTTAAACATTCAGCCCTACCTTACCCTCCACACCATCCATAACTAAGATAAAAATATGAACAATATGGCATCTCTCAAAATCTCCGCTCTAAGGCTGCATTCACACCTGAGTGTTGCGTTTTTGAGTGTTTTGCTGTGTGTTTTGGTGCCCATTTTGAGCATTTTTGTACAGCTTTTTTAAAGCTGTTTTGAGCTTTGGTGTTTCCAGTGGAGAAAAATATCATCTGTTTCATCAGTTTCTGCTATGTTTTTCAGCTTTTTTAGCTTTTCCATCAGCTTTTATTTATATTTTTGTTAGGGTAAGGGGTTAGAGTTAAGGTTAGGTCTAGGATTAGGGTTTGGGGTTAAAGTTAGGGTTAGGGCCTGGGTTAGGGTTTAGGCATTCTAGGGTTAGGATTAGGTTTAGGGGTTAAGTTTAGGGTTAGAGGTTAGGTGGTGTTAGAAGGGTTAGGGTAGGGGTATTAGGGGTTGGGTTTGGGATAGGGGTTAATATTTTATTTATTGTTTTCTTATTATTTATGTATTACTTAGTTATTTCTTTTTTGTTAGGGTTAGGGTGTTAATTTATTCATGTATTATTATTATTAATAATAATTCATTTATTTGATTATTTATTGTTAGGGTTAAGGTATTAATGTATTTGTTTTAATTATTATAGTTATTATTATTTATTTGTTTGTTTGTTTGTTTGTTTGTTTTAGAGTTAGGCGGTTAAGGACAGGGGTTAATTATGATTTATTTATTTATTTGATTTGTTAATGATTATTTTATTTATTTGTGTATTTGTTTTATTTATTTAACTTTTTTAATTCATTTATTATTATTATGGGTTTTTTTTTTAATTTTCTTCATTTGAAAAGGAAAATGCTCCAAAAACATGTGACGAAACGTGTAAAAACGATCAAAAACACATGAATTGCCTGTTTCCATTCACTTCTGTGGCAATTAAAAAAACACTCAAAAATGCACAAATCTGCCTGATTTGAGTGTAGAAAAAAACACCAGAACTTGTTTGAGCTTCAGGCATTTGGCTTCAGGCGACTAAGGGCTCATTCACACTTGGCTGTTTTACCAACGCTTGCCAAACGCCCCTATAGCATTTGGTAAGCGTTGGTCCGGCTCCGCAAACGCCGCATGCGCGGTTTAGCGGCGGTTGCTAGGCGTTTGCCGAGCGTTAAAAATGCCCCACAAATGCCTATAATGCAGTTTGAATGGTGTTACCGCTCCGCAAATGCCCCGCAAACGCACCGCAAACGCCAGCCGGGCGTTTGCGGAGCGGCACCATAGACTAGAATAGCAGGCTTCAACGCCTCCTGACTCGACCAGAGGCGTCCGTTTTGCCGCAACGCAACGCAAACGCTCCCGTTAGAACAGCATCATGTGCTGTAATGTGCAGAATTGGCAGAGGCATTTGGAAAGCAGTAAAAACGTTTCCCAAACGCCTCTCTGTCGCCTGAACACAACACTAGTGTGAACGTAGCCTTAGAGTGTAGGTGTGAACCATCTCCATTGAGAATAATTTATTTTTTTTCTCCTCAAGCATTTGGAGCTTTGAGCTTCACACCCCAGTCACACTGGGTGTGACTTGGCATGCGGTTTGCATGCCATGCAGCTTGCAAATTGTATGCCAAGTCGCTCCCTATTGTCCGCAATTACAGCGGTCAAATCAGTGCGATTCCGACATGGTCAGAGCCGCACCGATTTCTAAAGCAGTGCATGCACTACTTTTCATGTGATTTGTATAGATATCTGTGTCAGATGTCTTGCAAATCGCACCTGAAATCAGCATGTCCCCCGACTTTGAAATCGTGCGACTTCACTGTAAGTCGCACGATTTCAAAGTCAAGCTCGATGTGACTGGGTGTTAAGCTACAAATTGCTCAGGTATGAATGGAGTGGAGCCTGATGTTCACATTCTTTACTGATGAGCCGGGACCCACATCCTCTGTAAATTCTACATTGCTTTGTGGTTTATTGGCAAAACATGTCAAAATGAGCAGCATATTTTAATTATGCGGTGATAGCGTTTCTCACAAGTTTTTATTTTTTAATAAAAGCTAATAAAAAATATAGGGAAACTACACGGTATCTGAGCACCACAATCCAAAAGCACTAATGTATTAATTTGTAATATTCAAAGTAAACTCACCCAGCTATCCATGTCTCCATGCTTCATTTTGATGAGAAATCAATTAGAAAAATACCTCCTAGCATTTCTGGCCGTAGCCTTAAGTAAGGGCAGATGATTCATGTAGCATTTAATACCTGGAATCCATCTGCCCTTAGCTCAGGCATGCAGGCTCAGGGGTGTGCTTAGCTGAGAAATCCCCTCCTCCGCTTCTGAAGATTCCTGGGGTATATGACATAATTTGCCTAGGAAGTAACTGATCAAATGTAAAAAAAAGATTAAAACAATTAAGTATGATATAGTTTCCTGTCTATTTACTAATGCTAGCAGAAGGACCAGGTGGCAAATGAATGAAAACTGTTAAAGTATATGTATACTCTCTCCTTGTAAAACAACCCATTCCATTTAAAATTGAAATGAAACACAAAATATTTGTGTATAGAAATCAAAAAAATTCTAAAAACTTTTTTCTCCCTTTTTATAAGTGATTATATCTCTCTGTTCTCAGCTGCATATGGCCTCCTTCACACAATCAGTCCAATCAGGTCCACCTGTCTGTTTTTCAGATGGCCCTGATCAGACCCTCCATTCACTTCTATGAACTTGTATCCATTTACACCTGCCTACCTCCAATCTGATCCTTTAAAAAAAAAAATGGAAGGGCATGCGTATTCTGTTTCCGTTCCATCTAGTGGATGAAATCTGAGGACATTCGGGGGTAAACGGACACTCTGCCCATAGAGCACAGTGGTCTGTGTCCATATCTGCTCTGCATAAATGAAGGGGACATGGACCTGTCATCTGCCCACTCTGCTCTGCACAGTGGGGGATCAGGGAACAGATCCCCCACTAAATCAACTGGAGTCAAACAGAGTCCACCCCATCTGAAAGGGGCCTCAGGAACTCACAGAGCTGAGGGAGAAGAAACATCAGTACACTGGTTTTCTGTGCAGAGGATCATGTCAGGACAGGTCTGATCATTGGAGTAGAGCAGGCTGAGTTCTCACCATAGCTAGAGAACTGACTACGCTGTGCTCCCATGCATAGCGTGGTCAGCTTTTACTAGGAAAGCAGCAGGACTGGCAGGAACATCAGGGGTTTCACGCAAAGGAAGCAATAAAAGAACAGGATACTTTCTCATGCAAGTACATGGTACAGCAGGCACATATCAGGAATATGAAATGTTAGGTTTACATATTCTTTAAAGAGCATGGAATTGGGTCCACTAGTGAATTTCCCTTGAGTTGCCTGTGTGGCCTGACCTTTTGGTGTTTTGGGGAATTTCACCAGTCGTGGTGTGGCATAGTACTTTGAAGACCTGGAGGGAACAAATGGTGTTGTTGGTCTCTCATGAGTGGTCAGTGGATGACAAGGGGGACAAGGGGAAAGGAAGTGGCTTGGCTGCCCCAATGTTGAAAGGCATGTGGCCTGGCATACTCCAGGAAGAGGGGCTGCGTGCTCAATGCCCTTGCTTTTCAGGCCACCATGGCTGCATGCCTGGATAAGGGCCTGGCAGGAATGTTAGGGCTCGTTCACACTTGACTTTATTCCTAATTCTTGCCAGTTGGCCCTATAGCGTTAGACAGGCGTTTGGGAAGCGTTTTTAATGCTCCCCAAATGCCCTATGCGCGGTTTTGAGGTGGTTGATAGGCGTTTGCCAAGCGTTAAAACCGCACCACAAATGCCTATAATAAAGTTAAATGGTATTAACGCTCCGCAACCGCCTCGCAAATGCTTCGCAACCGTGTCGCAAACGCCTGCCAGGCGTTTGAGGATCGGCACCATAGACTTGAATGGGAGGCTTCAACTCCTCCTGACTCGACAAGAGGCGTCAGTTTTCCCGCGACGCTAACGCTTCAGTGTGAACAGCACTGTGTGCTGCCATGTGCAGAATTTTCATAAGCGTTTGAGAAGCGTTAAAAACGCTTCCCAAATGCCTGTCTGATGCCTGCTGACAAAGCTAGTGTGAACTGAGCCTTAAGGGAGAGTCACTCACTGCTTTTTTGTAATTGTGACTTTTAAAGTACTATATTGTATTGTTCTGTAAGGTCACATGCAGGTTTAGGGCATCCCTCAAGCATGTTACTTAAAGGGTTTTGTGTATTGTCAGTGTTGCTCTTTAAGACCCTCTCCCTGCTCAATGGTACTTTTTTTCTTAATCAGGTAAAGTTTATTAAAAGTTTCCAGAGCAAGCGTACAACAATGGATGGATGCAGGGTCATGTTAGGATATACAGAGTCTTCAGAGTAGGTACAGTTGTGTTCAAAATAATAGCAGTCAGACATCACTAACCTGATCAATCACTGTTTTTGGTAGAAATTTCTACATGGCAAATAATTTACTAGCAGGTGTAGTAGAGTCATAGAAATCCAACAGACCCAACAGTCATGACATGCATGCTGCTGATTCTGTGTAATTGAATCACTAATTAAAAGGGGCATGTTCAAAATAATAGCAGTGTGGAGTTCTATTAGTGAGGTCATTCATTCTTTGAAAAACAGGTGGCAATTATTGCCCTTATTTAAGGAAGGAAGGCAGCAAATGTTGTACATGGAGGAAAATGGGTCGTTCCAGACATTGTTCAGAAGAACAGCGTACCTTGATTAAAAAGTTGATTGGAGAGGGGAAAACATATAAAGAAGTGCATAAAATGATAGGCTGCTCAGCTAAAATGATCACAAATGCTTTATAATGGCAACCAAAACCTGAAAGATGTGGAAGAAAGCGAAAAACTACCATTCGAATGGATAGAAGAATAGCCAAAATGGCAAGGACTCAGCCAACAATCAGCTCCAGGAAGATCAAAGAAGGTCTAAAGTTACCTGTGAGTACTGTTACAATTAGAAGACGCCTATGTGAAGCCAAGCTATCTGCAAGTAGCCCCCGCAAAGTCCCACTGTTGAAAAAAAGACATGTGCTGAAGAGGTTACAATTTGCCAAAGAGCACATTGACTGGCCTAAAGAGAAATGGAGAAACATTTTGTGGACTGATGAAAGTAAGATTGTTCTTTTTGGGTCTAGTGGCCAGAGACAGTTTGTCAGACGACCCCCAAACACTGAATTCAAGCTACAGTACACTGTAAAGACAGTGAAGCATGGTGGTGCAAGCATCATGATATGGGGATGTTTCTCATACTACGGTGTCGGGCCTATTTATCACATACCAGGGATCATGGATCAGTTTGAATACATCAGAATACTTGAAGAGGTCATGCTGCCTTATGCTGAAGAGGAAATGCCCTTGAAATGGGTGTTCCAACAAGACAACGACCCCAAACACACCAGTAAACCTGCAACATCTTGTTCCAGACCAACAAGATTGACGTTATGGAGTGGCCAGCCCAATCCCTGGATCTTAATGCAATAGAAAACTTGTGGGGTGACATAAAAAATGCAGTTTCTCAGGCAAAGCCAAGAAATAGAGAAGAACTGTGGAATGTAGTCCAATCATCCTGGGCTGGAATACCTGTTCACAGGTGCCAGAAGTTGGTTGACTCCATGCAACACAGATGTACAGCAGTTCTCAGAAACAGTGCTTATACAACGAAATATTCATTAAGTGATTCAAAGGAAAGCAAAATCTTCAAACATTTCTCAGTTTATATAGTGAATGTTTGAGTTTGTAAAGAAGAATACAAACACTGCTATTTTTTTGAAGTCTAATATTCACTTTTCTTCAATTTTTTTAGAGGAACAACACAAATTTGATAAATTTTTCTTCATGTTTTGATTTGGAATAGAATGTGTAGTGTTCCAATGCATTTGTGTGTATGGAAAAAAAAGCTATTAGAAGGATTTTGAGCTTTATTCACTTTTTTCAACACTGCTATTATTTTGAACACAACTGTACATCTAGTTTCCAACAAAATCAAAGTAGAGTCAAAATATCACAATACCATCCAATAAACCCAACATAAATGAACGTTAGTCATACAGCATAGCAAGAGTACCAGGCGTATCACAGAATTCTGCCTGAAACAAGATGCAAAAGGCCAAGTGTGGCCAGCACCACTACGTTGAAAGATAATGCGCTCAAGGTTCAGCGTATTTCCCATGTGGTGAATCCATTCCTGATGGGTTGGTGGTTGCTCAGACTTCCAATATTGTAAAATAAGCTTCTTAGCTGGAAACAGGGCTCTAGAAATCTCCACTTTGGAATGTTCTGATAGCTTTTCTTCATCTGATATTCCTAGTAGGCTTAGTTTGAGGACTCTTTTCACATCAGCTTGGAAAGGTTTATTGTTTCATTGTCCCTCATCCAGTACCTGTGAAGCTTGGGTCAGTGCCAAAACATGCGAATAAGGGTTCTGCGACACTTAGTACAAAAAGGAATTTCCAAAAGTCCATTTTATGTAACTTTAGAGGGAGTATAATGAGCTTGAAGCATAATACATAGTTGGGAAAGATGAATCAGAGTAACTTGCGAGCCACAGGTGTGATAATTACTAGAGGATCGCAAACATGAAACACATAACTACAACTGTGTTGGAAATATCTACAAATATATGTTGCGCTCCTAAATACTTCTCAAAAAATAATAATTAAATTATTACCATTAAATTAATTCAAATTATGATACAAATAACTAATAAAAGTGTATAAATACCAAAAAATATTTAAATAGATAGTTTCAACTAATCAATCTCCTCCAAATAAATATCAAAATAATTCCACATGAAATACTCCTCTAAAAAAAATTTTTTACCAAGTGCTCATAAATCATCTATTAGTGACATGATGTACTTACTAATACCCTCAATTTCATTTATATTCATAATACCCTCATTTAATATAATAAAAATAGTGAACCAACTAATAACCCTCAACTAAAACGCATTTAGATGATCCCCCATAAATAAAAATAACCAAATGCTCATAAATAATTAATAGTGATTAGTATGAATCCAAATATCATCAAAATAATAGTCCCATTGAATAAACAATTGTTTATATATAGTGACTTGGTGCTTGTTGTTCTTCCATTTGTGACTTTTGTGAATCCTTCAAATAGTGAAGATGTGCACTCACCTCCTTTGATGCCTGCAATTAGGCTATACACGCTTTCGGTTCACTTTCCCTGGAACCTGCTAGACATATACTTTTGCTGGTGAAATAGGGAGATCCTTCCTTTAGGAGTAATGGATGTATCCTCTGGTGGCTGATTATCCCCTCAGGGATTACACACTCCTTTTGTTATCCCAGACCTCCTAATTATCCTCTCCTTGTGTTACTCCGCATGCTGGAAGAAATAGAGGACATAGTGCTTTACCTTTTAAAACTTTTTATTCCCACCATATTAAATGAGGGTATTATGAATATAAATGAAATTGAGGGTATTAGTAAGTACATCATGTCACTAATAGATGATTTATGAGCACTTGGTAAAAAATTTTTTTTAGAGGAGTATTTCATGTGGAATTATTTTGATATTTATTTGGAGGAGATTGATTAGTTGAAACTATCTATTTAAATATTTTTTGGTATTTATACACTTTTATTAGTTATTTGTATCATAATTTGAATTAATTAGGTAAGAAGTCCCTGCACTTTGGAAAACGCAGCCCACACGGGAACCTCGGTTCCCAGTATGGTTGCGTTTTCCTGTGCTATTGAGTGATATTAGAACTAATGGCACGCGCCCTCGGGTCCGCATTTCTCTGTGCGGGTGGTGCGGCTGCACGGATTTTCATGCGGATCCGTAGCGGCACCACCCACACAGATGTGAACCTAGGGTTAGGGTCCATGCACACTAGGCAGCTTAAAAAATTTCAGACCCTCTGGTAGAAAAAGCAGCATAAAAAATGCTCATAGTGGTTCATATTGCATACGAGTTTATAATTGCTTATGTGTCCATGCACACAGACTGTAATCAACGGTTTTTGGCAGGGATGGTTTTTTTGGCTGGAAAAAACCCCAAGGACTAGTGGGTTTCTAGAGGAGTTTTTTAGCTGTATAAACGCTCTAACACTTAGGCCCTTAAGATGCAGCAGGTAAAATAAAAACCCATGCAATCCATACATACAGGTGTACCTCGGTTTACGAATTGATTGCGTTCTGATGGACTTTTCGTATTGCATAAAATTCTAAAACGGAAACATGGTTTCCCATAGGAATGCATTGAAAACCAATTAATCCATTCCGGAGGTCAGAAAAAAGTAAAAAAAAAGTCTTATCTGTTCAAAACTCTTTATACAGTGCACTTTAAAGGCATAAATACTGTACAGGGACATGATTAAAAATGAATTTGTAAATGCATTGAAAACCAATTAATCTGTTCCAGAGGTCAGAAAAAAGTCAAAAAAAGTTTTATCTGTTCAAAACGCTTTAGAAAGTGCACTTTAAAGGCATAAAGGGACATGATTAAAAAAAATGTGTAAATGCATTGAAAACCAATTAATCCGTTCCGGAGGTCAGAAAAAAGTAAATAAAAGTCTTATCTGTTCAAAACTCTTTAGAAAGTGCACTTTAAAGGCATAGTACTGTACAGGGACATGATTAAAAAAAGAATCATAAATGCATTGAAAACCAAATTATCCATTCGTATTGTGAAAAAAATGTGCAAACCTAGCCATTATTTTCAATGGATTTTCATTTGTAAACCGAAAATTACGTTAACCGAGGCATTCGTAAACCGAGGTATGCCTGTACAAAGTTACCAAAACAAATATATTCAGAAATTAAGATATGTGTAATAAAATGGAATGACACAGGGAAAAAGGATTGAACACGCTAACTGAAATCTATTTAATACTTCGTACAAAATCCTTTGTTGGTAATGACAGCTTCAAGACGCCTCCTTTATGAAGAAACTAGCCGCATGCATTGCTCAAGTGTGATTTTGGCCCATTCTTCCACACAGTCTTCAAACCTTGAAATTTCCGTTGGCCTCTTCTATGAACTCTGATCTTTAGTTATTTCCATAGATTTTCAATTGGATTCAAGTCAGGTGATTTGCTGGACCATTCTAACAGCTTTATTTTCTTTCTTTGAAAAAAACTGAGTTTCCTTGGCTTTGTGTTTGGGATCATTGTCTTGCTGAATGTCCACCTTCATTTCATCTTCATCATCTTGGTAGATGGCAGCAGATTTTTATCAAGAATGTCTTAGTACATTTTTCCATTCATCCTTCCTTCAATGATATGAAGTTTGTCAGTACTTTATGCTGAAAAACGGCCCCACACCATGCTGTATTCCACCACCAAACTTCACTGTTGGTATAGTGTTTTTGGGGTGATGGCATCAATTCAGTTCAGCTGGAGTTCAATTTTGGTCTCATCTGACCCGACTATATTGTCCCAGTATTGCACAGGCTTGTCTAAATGTTGTGCATCAAACTTTAAACAAGCTTCAGCATGCTTTTTCTTCAGCAATGGAGTCTTGTGTGGTGAGTGTGCATACAGGCCATGGCAGTTGAGTGCATTACTTATAGTTTTCTTTGAAACAATTGTACCTTCTAATTCCAAGTCTTTCTGAAGCTCTCCACAAGTGGTCCTTGGCTCTTGAACAACTCTTCTGACAATTCTTTTCACTCCTTTCTCAGACATTTTGCGAGGAGCACCTGGTCATGGCCACTTTATGGTGAAATTATGTTCTTTCCACTTCCGGATTATGGCCCCAACAGTGCTCACTGGAACATTCAGAAGTTTAGAAATCCTTCTGTAACCAATGCCATCAGTAAGGTTTGCAGCAATACGTTTGCAAAGGTCTTGAGAGAGCTCTTTGCTTTTACCCATCATGAGATATTTCTTGTGTGACACCTTGGTAATGAGACACCTTTTTATAGGCCATCAGCTGAGACTGAGCCGGTTGATATTATTTTGCACTGATAAGGGGCAAGATTGCTTTCTAATTACTGATAGATTTCAGCTGCTGTCTTGGCTTTCCATGCCTTTTTGCACCTCCCTTTATTCATGTGTTCAATACTTTTTCCCTGTGTCATTCCATTTTATTACTCATAACTTAAATTATGAACTTGTTTATGTGTATGTTTAGGCCTTGCTTAGACCTTGCCAGATTTCCCGTTGGGTTGGTCAGACCACCTGCGAACTAAACTTTGCCTGGTTTGCTGATCCCTAATGACCCAGATAGCCATGCTGAGACTTTTATAGCAGTATTTTAGCTATAGATCTGTCTATGTTGGTTTATAAACAAGCAAGGTGACTGGTGCCACAGGCAGCTGAGTTTTGTCCATCAGTATAACAATCCCTGGCTTTCACAGTGACTGGACCTGGTAACTGAAAACCTTTTCATATGCAATGCCAAGGGGACTGCAAGGGCTTCTGGGAATCACAAACTGCCAAGATCGGTCATTCTGTAATTTAAAACAATGTTTCTCAATTGTGTTTTATTATGGGCCTCTTTATAACAACAGATGATTGCCAGGTGCCCTCTGGTGCATGTCACTTTATATGAAGTATCCAAGATGTCTACAGTTACCGCCTAAGCACTTGGCTAGCTATGTATTTTGAGAGCAATAAGGGATTTAAATATACCTACTGGAGTGCATTATATATGAAATGTAATGTTGGCATCAGGTTTATTGGTATTCTCAAGCTCTAGGAGACTGACACCAAAAATAAAGTGTGAAGTAAAGATGTACCTGCAAAGATGAAAGCAAAGACCTGGGGGAGGTCCATACCACCAAACACCACTCTATTGATGTGAAATTGAGAACTGAAGTCTTTCTCAGAAGCCGACACTTATAAGAGTGTCAATCTCCTGGTCCCTGGATCAGTGGTTCTTTCTTCTGAGCCCTGCGTAGCAGGAGGAACAAGCTCTGTAGAGAACATCAACACTCCACGAAGTTGACTTTAGTCGATGGTTCCTCTTCATTGCAGGGATGTTAGACAGTGCAAGCGGTGGAAAAGGTAGGTATTGACAGGTGTTTACAATCGTCTTTGCAGGTTCTTCTTGATTTCACTTTTTTTTGGAAGGGGGGGGGGGGGGGACAGAGGGGGTTTTAAAGCAGAACTAAATTCCTGCAGCAAAAAAAAAGCAATTTGGAATTTTTGCAAAAATATCTTTCGCCAAAAAATGTTTGCCCCAAGCTCCTAGGAATTTCGGTTTTTCTGTGTACACTGTATGCAGCATGTTGAAAAGAGTGGGGTGCTGGGGATGACACATACACCGCAGTTGCATCATCAATGAGCATTGAATGGCCAAAGAGAGTCATCACGGGACATAGCGAAAGCCTAAATGTGCCATGGCTGGAAGGTGGCACACTAGGTGGTTAGCCTACTGTATTCCCTCCAATTCTTTATTATCTGTGGGGTTTTTGGGAGACTTTTTCAGTTAGAATTGGGTTACCGTATTTTCCGGTGTATAAGACGACTTTTTATACTTAAAAGCATACCCCAAAAATCGGGGGTCGTCTTATATGCGGGGTATATAATGTGAACCTATAGTTCGTTTGGGCAAAGCTGGCTCAAAACGAACGTCCTTAATCTATCAGCCCACGGGATGTGCGGTAATACTGTATGAGTCAGAGAGGCAAGCTGATGATGTCACAACCTCAGCCAATCCGAGCAGGCTCTGTATTCAATAATAGAATACATTGCTCGCTGTGATTGGCTCAGGGCGGTATACTGTATGTAGCCGAAGCTACCGTACATACAGTATTACCACACATCCAGCGAGTTGACAGATTAGTGGGTGTATATTTAATCAAATCTGATGTTCAAATTTGATGTTTTTAAATGGTGTTGCCTCGGAAGGGGGGTAGTCTTATACGGTGAGTATAGCCCGAAATTAACTGGAAAATCGCCTTATACGCCGGCAAATACGGTATTTTGTAGCTCTATTTACCTCCCTAGTTAGTTATAGCAACAATCCACCCAGTGATCTTAAGTCCACCTTTAAAGCTCGGTTATATTCTAGATATTATCTTAAGTGCCTACTTACACTGGTCCGACTTGGACCAACGTAAGAACTGTAGCGCTACCCTCTTGAGGGCCACTGAGTTTTGTGTCACCCCTAAGCTCTACACAGCCAGGCAACACAAATTTTCCATACTTGCATCCACAGTCAATAAACAATCCACAAGCTTGTTTTTTGTTATTTTATTAGGAGAAATAACTTGGATAGGCTAATAGGGATTACAGGATGCCCAACTTGTCTGAATCAATGCACAGGGACAGCTTCCCTCCTATGTAAAGAGAAAGATCCTGGACTGTTCTCTCCCTGAGTATGATCAGTCTTTCTGGGTCAGTAGCAAAAGCCCTTTACGGACTAAGGACTCTCAGGCCCGCTTGGAAGGTTAGCACAGATTGTTGCAAACTACATACAGAATTAACTCCTCTCCCCTGTAAAACTGATCCCAGCTCCACAGCCTGCAGGCACTACCAGCCCTCCTGGCTGCTCTGAAGATCTCCCAGGACAAAGATAAAGGCTTAAGCACAGCACCGTCCTTTGAAAGCTTGCTACACGTGGCAGTCTCTCCCCTTGTGAATCCCTCGGTGTGCTGATGTACTCACTCTGTCGTCTTTGCTCCCCACTACTCCTTAGGCAAGATTCCTCCACAAACTGCGCCATTGATGAGATCTCCCCAAACCAGCCTGATCCCAGCCTGGAAGTTAAGAACCCCCCTAGACCTAGGGGGTCCCTCCTAGGCCACCAACAGCCTCCTCAGCACCCCATCTTCCACCTAACCCTCTTGCTAGCATGGCTCATCCATATTTATAGGTTTGTGTTACCACTCTACCAGGGCCTCTTAGCCTGGGATTGGTCAGACTCCCATAAATAAGCAGACTTAGGTCTCCACCTCTTCCGTCCACTGGCTTCTGGAAGCTGCCATGGGTCTCCAGAAGCAGGTGGAGTGCCAGCCTGCTGAGTCACCCAGTCTGACCGGCAGTAACCAGATCTAATTACAGACTCACACAGTCATACCAAAATAAATTTACCTAAACTAACACTAGTAGCACACTAGAAGGTGCTACAAATGTATATCCTGTACCTAAGAAACTATTGTGGAAGGTGGCATTCAGGGTAGTAATCAGGGCTACTGCAGTAATTGCTGAAAAATTGCAGGTCCTGTACTGAGCAGTTTGCCCTGTGGCACACTGACCATAGAAGGTCGTTCACTCAGGACTGCCACTATCCACAGAATGTCTTGTAGATTTTTCAATGGGCACAAGGCATTTTCTGATTGGACAAAGTGGAGGTTGTGAGGTCATTGTCCCTTCTCTCCACTTGTCCAATCGGAGAATGCCTTGTGTGTAGGCTGTGGGATGGGGGAAGGCCCAGGCAGTAGACACCCAGAGGGAATGCACGGCACACACAGTGGTTGAAAATGCAAAGTTATATTGTCAAACCATTCTAGATACAATAACAGAGTCTATAAAATATGCAATATGAAACAATCGGAAACAAACGGTCACACTCACAGCAATATGCAGGACTTGCAGAGAGAGAGAGAGAGGGCAGGAGAGAGAGAGAGAGAGAGAGATGCATAGAGGCTAGCAGCACTGGCCGCAGGGGGCAGCTGGAAGATCAAGTAAGCACAAGTAGCAGAGAAGTTCCTGAAGGAGCTCTGACAACAATCCCTATGATGTCCCTCCTTCTCCTACCCTAGAAACTTTCTCTCTGTTATGTGGGTTTCTATACCTAACCTAGCCATGTGCAGAATGCCTGCCAACTGCAGTGAGCCAGGGATTTTTGTAAGCTCTGCCCTCACTAAAGATGGCCACAGAGGTCACCTGTATGACACATACAGAGGCCTAAGAGGAATAGGTATTCTTCCTGTCCTCCACTCTCCCTGCTAGGTGGATGCAACAGCGCCGCCTATGTAAAGAGGGCAACCTGCACCTGCCTACATGTGTCCATTGAAAAAAAGGAGTTCTGTGAATGGCCAGTGTGCCCACTGCAACAGTGACTGTCAGCTTTCACAGTGATTGTTCGGGTATGAGATATGCATACTTACATCGGTCCAAGGTGTACCAATGAAAAGTTTGCAATTAAAGTGATGGTAAAGGATTTTTTTTAATAACAAACATCTCTACACTTACCTGCTCTGTGCAACGGAATTGGACAGAGCAGCCCTGAATCTCCTTATCTCAGGTCCCCCACAGGTGCTCCTGGTTCCTTCTCTCTGTCCAGTGTCCCCATTAGAGGCGGCTTTGCTCACACCCAAACCCCTCTGCTGCATCCATTGACACACTCCCTTCCCACTCCCTCATCACTAGCTTTGAATGACAGCACTGGGAGCCAATGGCTCCTGGTGCCCCAGGAAAGCCAATGAGACATGGAAGTGAGGGGAGAGAAGAGCTGCAGACTTGCAGAGCGCTGGATCAAATGATGGCTCAGGTAAGTATAAGGGGGATGGTGAGGGTCAAAAATCGACGCCTATACATTTTTTACCTTATTGCAAAAAATGCATTAGGGTAAAAAATAATGTTTAGGTTTTAGAACCACTTTAGCATCATACCTGGAATGTTAAACTGGTAAGCATGGTAAAGCAACAGGAGTAGCAACTCCAGGCTTCCTTTCTGCACTTCTGGCAGGGAAGTAAAGGAAAGATGAGTATTTGCTGCTGGGGAGGGATTCATCAGGCTCCATGCACACTAGCATTTTTGGAAGCTCAAAAAAGCTGGATAAAAAACCCTGGTAATAGTGTTTTTCATAGCAGTTTTTTAGTAGCGTTTAGGAGTGTTAGCATATTATTGGCATGAAAAAAGCTTGAAAATATGTTAGTAGCATTTAGTAACATTTAGCAGCGTTTAAGAGCGTTTAGCTTTTTTCTGCTGGAAAAACACTCCAAAAAACTCTACAAAATCAATTTTTTTTCTGCTCCTAGATACTGAAGCTCAAAAAATGCTAATAGTCTAAAGTAGTGTGCATGGACACATAGGATAAGGCCCCTTTCACGTGGGCCGTCCGTATGTCCCTTTTTCAGCTGTCCGTCTACGGATGAAAAACGGACACCCATGTAATTCTATGGACTAGTGGATGATCATCTGTTTACATCCGTTAATGTCCGCATCTGTTAACCACTTCAAGTCTGGACACTTTCACCCCCTTCCTGTCCAGGCCAATTTTGAGCTTTCAACGCTGTCACACTTTGAATGACAATTGTGTGGTCATGCAACACTGTATCCATATGAATTTTTAGCATTTTTTTGAGACAGATAAAGCTTTATTTTGGTGTTATTTATTCACCACTGGGCTTTTTATTTTTTTGCTATATAATTGAAAAAGTCCAAACATTTTGAAAAAAAAAAGTGTTTTTCTTATAAAAATTTTGCACATAAATAATCTTTCTTCATAAATCTTGTCCAAAATGTATTCAGCTATCTTTTTAGTAAACAAAATGACCCAAATTAGTTTATAACCAAAAATTATAATTTAAAAAAATTTTTTTACATTTTTATTTTTTTTATATTATTAATTATGGTTTTTTTTTAACATACTGTCACCCTAGCTGTACAGTGTCACCATAGTGACACTATGCTACTTGTTGGGGGTGATGAAGATTTTTTTTTTCTTTTTTTACAGAGTGCTTTTACACCCATAAAGGCTGTAAAAGCAATCATTTCTCCTTCTCTCTGGCTGCATTCTTGCAGCCATTGAGAAATACTGTGCGAGCTGTGATTGGTCACAGCTTGTCATATGGTACAAGGCTGTTGTGAATAGCCTTGTACCATGTGATCTCTGTGATCATTCACAGATTTCACAAGTAGTAAGCAATGATGTCAGGAAGTAACATCTTGTTTACTACTATTCATGTGATCACTAATTGGCCAATCAATGATCACATGATTGGGACCTCACATAGAGGTCTCGTACAGGGATCGGTGTTCCTCCGGACACAGCAGGCACCGGATCCCAGGGAGAGCGCACAGGCAGGGAATGTGGGGGCCGTTTATAAACGGCGACCCCTTCCGCACTGCTCCCGTCCAGCCGTTTACGTACATGGGCCGGATGGGAAGTGGTTAAAATCCATTTTTTTAATGGAAGAAAACCCTATTTTAAAAAAAAATGGAATGGAAAAAAACGGATGTAAACGGACAAAAACGGATGTAAAGAGATGAAAAAGGATGTAAAGGGACAAAAACAGATGAAAAACGGATATAAACTGATGTAAACTGATAAAAAACTGATGAAAAACTTATATAAACTGATGTAAACTGATAAAAAAACTGATGAAAACGGATATAAACTGATGTAAACTGATGAAAAACTGACGTAAACTGATGTAAAAAAACTGATGTGAACTGATCCGTTTTTTCTTGGAAAAAAACGTGACTGAACTGAACACCATTTAGCTCGTAGAAACAGGAAAAAAAGTTAATAACAGCTTCTAAGAGCTTAAAAATGGAATGGAAAATTGGAATATACCTTCAATGGTTACAAATTATTATTTTTTGGCCAATGCAGGTGGTGCAAGTGTTCAGCTATCAGCCTTTAGGGCAGTAGGGATCAATACAAGCACATTGCCTGCCCCAGCCATCAGCAATTGACGACTTGGCAGGTGGGTATAGAATGTATCAGTTTACATTTGGTGGTTTTGTACATTGTCAGTAGAAATACTTCACTTTTCAAGTGGTTAATTTCCTCGTGCTATTTCCTTATATTGGAAACGGGTCATGCGAAGGGTACAAATTGTCTGGAATATTAACCGTGACATGCGAAGAAGCACTTGTACAGGACGTGGCTTGCTGGGAGCAGCTGAACATCCAGAAAACAAGTTCATAAGTATTTTGGACACAAATTCATCTGCGTATCACACTAATGGAGATTGTTTAGGCCACCTAGTGCCATCAGTATTCAGGGCTGTCGTGTACGCATGCTGGTTCGCATTCCTTGCATAAAACGCAGTGTGCATGCAGTCAGGGCTCTGGGGGAGCTGTCACTCTTCAGCAAATCGTGCTGAGAGCCTCACATAATCTGGACTCATGGAATGTTCATGCTCTATTGACACTTGCCTGGGCTCAGCCAGACAGAAAATCCCAGCAGAAACCTATCTAAGGTGAAAGCAAACTCTTCCTGGCTGCCAGTGAAAGTTCCCCGTACTATGTAACTTAAGTGTCTTGGAAAAGCAGCCGAACAAAAGGAGGAAAAATGTCATTTCCCTGCGGTGACTCAATCTCACATTTATCTGTTAACTGTTTCCCAACTCGGAGACAAGATGCGTCTCTCGACAATGTTTTACATGGTTTTCCACAACGGATTTACAGTGCCTTGAAAAAGTATTCACACCCCTTGAAATTTTCCATATTTTGTCATGTTACAACCAAAAACGTAAATGTATTTTATTGGGATTTTAGGTGACAGACTAACACAAAGTGGCACATAATTGTGAAGTGGAAGGAAAATGATAAATGGTTTTCAAAATTTTTTACAAATAAATATCTGAAAAGTGTGGTGTGCTTTTGTGTTCAGCCCCCTTTACTCTGAAACCCATAACTAAAATCTAGTGTAACCAATTGCCTTCAGAAGTCACCTAATTAGTAAATAGAATCCACCTATGTATAATCTCAGTATAAATACAGCTGTTCTGTGAAGCCCTCAGAGGTTTGTTAGAGAACATCAGTGAACAAACAGCATCATGAAGCCAAGGAACACACCTGACAGGTCAGGGATAAAGTTGTGGAGAAGTTTAAAGCAGGGTTAGGTTATAAAAAATATTCCAAGCTTTGATGGAGCAGGATAAGGTTGCCTTTGAAGCAAAACGTTAGGCACATGTAAAAAATAAAAATTACTACAGCTTTGTGCTCATTAATACATCAGTAAAAATTTTTTCTAAAGGCAAGTAGCGTAAGTACCGGAATTTGACCTGGTATCAACCTCCTGCAGTCTCTGTACAGCAGGGCTGGAGTGCGAGAAAAACAAGCAGTACAAGGAGCCAAACATTTCATGTGCTAACAAGAAGCATTCTGATAGGAAGAGAAAGCATAGTGATGGAGAGATGAACTCATCATTGTGCTGCTTCTCATTTCACTGTCCAGGTTTGGGGTGGGTCTAGGATGAACTGGGCTCAGAAGAAGTAGGTTGAATGATGTTGGCCATCAGAGTGAGAACATTTAGTGGCAGAAAAAAGTACTGTAGTGGAAATCTCTGGTTTGAAGATGACTAGTACAGAAAAAGCTAGTTTTGTTATTTTATGTTTTAATGCATTATTCATTTTTATGTTTTTATATTTGCCTGGAGTTCTGCTTTAATTCCCCCTCCCCAGCAGCATGTACTTACCTTTCCTTCTCTCCTCCACTGCTCCGTTCAGCTACCAAGAGCAAAGAACATATCTGGTGCTTCCAGGTGTGGAGGGGCATATGGCTACCTCTATGGGACAGAACTGATATTTGTGATTGGCCCACATAGAGGTAGGGAGAGTCCTCAGCCCTTTGTGACCTTTGATTGGAGCAGCTCCCAGAGGCTCACTGAAGTGGAGGAGGTACAAAGGCACAGACAGCATTAAACAAGTGCAAAGCTTTCAAGCGTGTTCTTGTTAAAAACATGGCAGAGGCTATAAACCCTTGATGGCCAACATGTGGGCCTTTGGCACTTATTGTGGGACCTTTGGGGCCCCTGCAGACAGTAGACCGTGTTTTCCTTACTGACATGCTTACTTAGGTCAGTGAAGGAAATATATTTGTTTAGTAGTTCTATGGTTTTGGTTTTTCTATCACACTCTTACTTTTTTTGTGCTGTCCATTGCTTTACTTTTTTTTCTGATCTTTTTTAGTGGAACTTGCTGAGATAAAAATCAAAATGAGTACAACAAATTTTTAGGAGTGTTGTAGTACAGTACAGACTCACCCAGTGCCCAGGGTGATGACGTAGAACTGCTCACCCCTCCCTTGCTACTGATGCACCATGTAGATAGGTGTACCACACTGAATTCTCTGGTGCCCCCTCCCTTGCTACTGATGCACCATGTAGATAGGTGTACCACACTGAATTCTCTGGTGCACCAATTCTCCCCCTTCCCTTTTGCTCCAGCTGCTCATAGTTGGCATGAAGGGATGCTTGGCCATTTGTTTGCTATCTAGAATCTGGGGGGGGGGGGTTGTGCAGTTTGTTTTTTGTGTTAGCCATAAGCATTTGGTGCAAGGACGATGAAGTGTGGGCTTGTTGGAGTGTGGTGTGACAGATATAGCAGATTGCTCAGTAGAAGGTTGACCAAAGTCACCAATCTGCAGCGTGCATGCAGTGCACAGTTCACAGCATGGTGCTGCCCCTCCATGTCCTGGCCCTGGTTGTAGGGAGCACAAAAGTGAAAGCATTAATTTTTAAAGCAGTGATCTTTAGCAGTTATGTGTAATGTGTATCTAGTCCATAACTATCTCCTGAAGTCTCCAGCACCTGCTATAGCATGTCTGTAGTTTCTGATGATCTCCTGTAGAATGCTGAAAGTCTTTTACCATCTCCTGTTGTATGCTCAAATTCTTGATCATCTTCTGTTGCACGTGCATAGTATTTCACAGTCTCCTGTTTTATGCCCATAATCTTTGACCATCTCCTGTTGCCTGCCCTTATGCTTTAACCATCTCCTGTTGCATGTCCATGATCTTTGACCATCTCCTTTTGCATACCCATAGTCTTTGAGTTTTTGACCATCTCCTGTTGCATGCCCAAAGTCTTTGGCCATCTCCAGTTGCATGCCCAAAGTCTTTGGCCATCTCCAGTTGCATGCCCAAAGTCTTTGGCCATCTCCAGTTGCATGCCCATAGTCTTTGACTATCTCCTGTTGCAGGCCCATATTTTTGACCATCTCCTGTTGCATGTCCAAGGTATTTGACCGTCTCCTGTTGCATGCCCATAATCTTTGACCATCTCGTGGTGCATGCACATAGTCTTTAATCATCACTTATTGCACGTCCATAGTCTTTAACCATTTCCTGTTGCATGCCCATAGTCGTTGACCATCCCTTTTTGCATACCCATAATCTTTGACTTTTTGACCATCTCCTGTAGCATGCCCATAGTTTTTAACCATCTCCTGTTGCATGTTCATAATATTTGACCATCTCCTGTTGCATGCCCATAATCTTTGACCATCTCCTGTTGCCTGCCCATATGCTTTAATCATCTCCTGTTGTATGTCCATGATCTTTGACCATTTCCTGTTGCATGCTCATAGTCATTGACCATCTCCTTTTGCATACCCATAGTCTTTGAGTCTTTGACTATCTCCTGTTGCAGGCCCAAATTTTTGACCATCTCCTGGTGCATGTCCAAGGTATTTGACCGTCTTCTGTTGCATGCCCATAATATTTGACTATCTCCTGTTGCCCGCCCATAGTCTTTAACCATCTCCTGTTGCATGTCCATAGTTTTTAACCATCTCCTGTTGCATGTTCATAATATTTGACCATCTCCTGTTGCATTCCCATAATATTTGACTATCTCCTGTTGCCTGCCCATAGTCTTTAACCATCTCCTGTTGCATGTCCATAGTCTTTGACCATCTCCTGTAGCAGGTCTGTAGTCTTTGGCAACCTCATGTTGCATGTCTGCAGTCTCTGACCAACTCCTGTAGCATACCTAAAGACTTTGACCATCTCCTCTTGCATGTCCATAGTCTCTTACCATCTACTGCAACATGTCAGTAGTCTCTGACATTTTCCTGTAGCATGTCTGCAGTCCCTAACCATCTATTGTATCATGTCTGCAATCTCTGACCATCTCTTATAGCATGCCAATAGTCTATGACAATTCCCTATCTGTTGTTTATGACAGTTTTCTGTAGCAATACATTCACTAAATATATTGTGTGGCCCTTTAGTAATGTGATCAAGAGATTTGACCACCAGTTTCTGCAGCCCTTCCTAATCCTATCCACAATGAAATAAAGAGTTTTGGCTGGAGATGTTAGGCACTTTGATATTTGATATGTCTAAAATGAAAAAAAAAAATAAGCGTTGTTATTACATTTTCCTCACCTAATTTTTTTTGAACAACAGAAGTCTGAGCGTACATAGTAATGTGCCACTGCCAACAGCTGCAGCTGGTGACGCCCTGTGCCCACGCGTCTAACTCCTTTCCATCAACACAGACTTATTATCACTGTACCGCCCCGCTGTGTCAAGGCAAAGCCCGGCAGCTTCAGAGATTTAAATGTATGAATCACAGACAATTGGAAGAGGTATAAAGGACGCTTCACAAAAGCGTGGGGTAAACAATTCAATATTTTTCCTGCCACCCTCCTTTATATGTCTGGTTTATTCAGTATTGTGGGATGAGGTTGGGTTCACCTACAGCTATTGGGCCTTTGTATTATTTTATGAATGGAAACTGAAGGATGGGGGAATGGCACAATGGATCTTGGTAAGTAGGACATGAATGTAAAGTAACATTGAAGCTTCCCTGTCCCTAGGATGCAAATTGTTGAATAAGTGAGCACAATCATTTATTTAGCATTTGCCTGTCCAGTCCACACGCCCAGGTGTGCTAGATTGCAATTCCCTGTGCTGTGGTTCCACCTGCTACATCACAACAGAACACAGTAATGACATAGCAGTCAATGGGTGAAACCACAGTGTGCAGCAGGGGACGTGTAATCTGACACACCAGGAAGTATTGGATAGCAGCAGTGCCTGTAGCTGTGCACTAGAGCATAGATTGGACTCACTGCCCAACTGACAGGGAAGTACTTAGCATATTCTTTAACATGATGGCACTTCTTTCATAGAAAAATTCATTTTAAATTGATCCTGGGTTGGAAGAAATAAGGAGGTTGCCATCTTCTGATAATACTAGCGCTAGCTGTCTGTCCTGATCTCCGGCTTCAATACCTTGATCTAGGACAAGCATGCAGGTTAGCATGAAGTTTATCTCTGGTCAAAACTCTTTTAGTTTTGGATAGAATGAGGAAAGGATAAAGCAATAACAAAAACCCTGAATCAAACATTTATTATATTGCAGCTTACCAATTCTTTAAATTTAGTTTTCTTTTTTAAGCTTTCTTTGTTTTATTTTCACTTGGTGATTTGGTCAGTAAGTCTGTTGTGTTTCAACAGAACAAGCTGTCCTGATGGTGTAGCAGTTAGAAGACTGAGACAAACCATTTACCACTAACAGGCGGGATTACATTATTATATTATTATTATAGAGGATTTATATGGCGCCAACAGTTTGCGCAGCGCTTTACAAAGTGAAGGAAGACATTTTACAGTTACAATACAATTTGGTACAAGAGGAAACAGAGGGCCCCGCTTGTTAGAGCTTACAATCTAGGAGGCATTGATCAGATTTGATTTATTTATGTAAAGCCTTTAGCCCAAAAGGAATACAACTCTTTGCTGTAAATGCTTATAAAGTGTCAGCTTCAATTTGTTAGTGTATCTAAATCTGCTAGTACATTTAACACTCCACTCCCCCCAGACTGACAATGCTGCTGTCCCCTGTGCTCCTTCATCCAGAGTTAAGGCACTCTAATACAAAAGGTGTGTTAACCACTTCCAGTCCAGACACTTTTACCCCCTTCCTGTCCAGGCCAATTTTCAGCTTTCAGTGCTATCACACTTTGAATAACAATTGCGCGGTCATGCAACACTGTACCCATATGAATTGTTTAGCATTTTTTGAGACAGATAAAGCTTTATTTTGGTGTTATTTATTCACTGGGATTTTTATTTTTTTTGCTATGCAAATGAAAATGTCCAAACATTCTGAAAGAGTGTTTTTCTTATAAACGTTTGCAAATAAATAGTATTTTATCATAAATCTTGGCCAAAATGTATTCCGTTATCTTTTTAGTAAAAAAAAAAAATAACCCAAATTAGTTGATAGCCAAAATTATAATTTTTAAACATTTTTTTTTACATTGTTTTATATTATTATTTGTGTTATTTTTTTTTTACATACTGTCACCCTAGCAGTACAGTGTCACCATGGTGATACTCTACTACTTGTGGGGGGTGATGAAGATTTATTTTTTTTTTTTACACTGATTGCTTTTACACCCATAAAGGCTGTAAAAGCAATCATTCCTCCTTCTCTCTAGCTGCATTCTTGCAGCCATTGAGAACTACTGTGTGAGCTGTGATTGGTCACAACTTGTCACATGGTACAAGGCTGTTGTGAATAGCCTTGTACCATGTGACCTCTGTGATCATTCACAGATTTCACACGTAGTAAGCAATGATGTCACAAGTGACATCTTGCTTACTACTCTGCATGTGATCACTGATTGGCCAATCAGTGATCACATGATCGGGACCTCGCACAGAAGTCCCACCCGACGATCGGTGTTCCACTGTCTCCGGAGAACACAGCGGGTACCGGATTGCGGTGCTGCGCTCTCCCGGTGAGTGCGCACAAGCGGGGTGCGGGGAGGCCATTTAGAAACGGCCACCCAACCCTGCACTGCCACCATCCAGCCGTTTATATACAATGGCCGGATGGGAGATGGTTAATGGGGAAATGATAAAGCAATAACAAAAACCCAAAATCAAACATTTATTATATTGCAGCTTACCAATTCTTTAAAGTTAGTTTTCTTTTTAAAGCTTTCTTTCTTTTATTTTCACCTGGTGATTTGGTTAGTAAGTTTGTTGTTTTTCAACAGAACAAGCTGTCCTGATGGTGTAGCAATTAGAAGACTGAGACAAACCATTTACCACTAACATCTTCAATTTGTTAGTGTATCAAAATCTGCTAGTACATTTACCACTTCACTCCCCCCAGACTGACAATTCTGCTGTCCCCTGTGCTCCTTCATCTAGAGTTGAGGCACTCTAATACAAAAGGTGTGTTACTGGCCAGATCACCTGGTGAAAACAGAAGCAAAACACCTACAAAAAGAGAAAACTAATACAGCCAATGCTGCTGTCCTGTGTTTATTGCTGTGTAGGGATTCTGTTGTAGATATAGATTTTCCTGTACTTCCTGTCCTGCCAACAACCATTTAACTGGTAAAGGATGGAAAGATCTCCAAAAGGTACCCACATAGAGATGACTGTACTACCAGTGCCTACTACAGTGATTTCCAGCTTCCACAGGGATCCCACTGGTATGGCACATACACACTTGCATTGGACCAAGCTGGACTAATGTCACTACGGTATGTAAAAACTGCCATACCTGGAATTCAGATATAAAGTCAGATCTCCTGAATACTGGTTCCAGGTGAGTAACTCTGAAAGTGGAGTCATGTCTTGTTGGAATGGCATCACTGCCAAGAAGCTTGGGTACAAATTAGTGCAACCTATCTCAAAAAGGACCAAATAATGACACAAAAATGACTTTGTGATGGAAAGGGCTAGGCTAAACCTTTATCTGGTTAAAGGAATAAATGTCCTCTTAACCACTTGGGGCCCACCCTCCTGCAATGTACTGCGGAAGGGCGGCTTGCACAGGCAACCCTTACCAGGTTTCAGGCGTGCGCCCCTGCCCTCCTTCTCCCGCTGTGATTGTCCACAGCAGGTGTTTGTCAGCAAGCCCTAGCCAATGATTCACGTCCAGGGCCTGCAGATCAGCTGTGTACAATCATTGCCAAGAGCTCTGTGCTGACAATCAACACAGAACTCTGTACAGAGGGAACAATCTCACTGTTTCTCTCTGAAACTAAGAGACCTGTTAGTAAAAAGCAGCATTACCAGTTAAGTTAGCACAGTGCTGAATAGCAAAAATGGCCTAGTCATGAAGGGGGTAAAATCGTCTGGCGCTTTAGTGGTGAAAATGCACTTAGAATTATAATGCACAATTATTTCTGTGCAGCCACTTTTATTAAACGTAACCAGTTTCACTGCTCACTAACTACATGTATAGATTACAGACAAGAAACTGGTCATAACACACAATGAGGTTCCCATGAGCAGTACACCTGCCACTCTTTTACATTCGGAATTTTGCCATTAGCAGCAGTGGGGTCATTTTTAAACTGTAGCTCATTCAGTCCCCGTCAACTCTTCTCTACTTTTAATTGTCTTCTTCCTCCTCCACTGCCTCCACCCACTAACTCTCTCACTGCCCAGGGGATCGCCAAACATTTCAAAAATCAGATCAATGCAATTCTACAGTTCAATACAACACTACCCGTTTTCAACCCTGCTACTACAGACAAGGTTGCTGAACTTCTTTCTAATGCCCACCTAACCACCTGTCCTCTGGATCCTATTATTATACAGGATTTATATAGCGCCAACAGTTGGACCAGCACTTTATTCCCTCTCAAATACTGCAGTCACCCTCTGGCTGTATCCTACACTCTCTAACTCACATGTTCAATCTATACTATACTTAAAAAGCCTTCCATGGACCCCACCAATCTTAACAACCTATGCCCCATCTCCTGCCTCCCCTTTTCCTCAAAACTCCTTGAACACCTGGTCTGCAACCAACTGAACGACCACTTCATCAAGAATAACCTTGATCCCCTTCAGTCTGGATTTTACCCTCAACACTCCACAGAAACTGTTCTCCTAAAACTCACAATTGATTTACTAACAGCAAAAACCAATAGACACTATTCTGTACTCCTACTTTTGGACCTCTTGGCTGCTTTTGATACGGCTGACCACCCCCTCCTCCTCAAAAAACTTTACTCCCTTGGTATCTGTGACTGTGCTCTTCGTTGGTTCTCATCTTTCCTATCCCACCGCACCTTCAGTGTCACTTACAATTCTGCTTCCTCCTCTCCTTTTCTTTTTTCCATTGGGTCCTCCAAGGTTCTGTTCTTGGACCTCTCCTATTCTCAATCTACACCTCCTCCCAGGATCAGCTGATAGCCTCCCATGGCTTTCAATATCATTTCTACACTGATGACACCCAAATCTATCTCTCTACTCCTCAGCTCACAACATCAGTCTCCTCACATTTCACTAACTTACTGACCGACATATTAGACTGGATGTCACACCACTTCCTCAACATCAATCTATCCAAAACCAAACTCATAATATTTCCTCCCCCACGTGCCCCTTCCCCTGACTTCTCTGTCATGATCAATGGCACAACCATCAACTTGTCCCCTCATGCCAAGGTGCTAGGTGTAATCCTGGACTCTGAACTCTCCTTTCAGCACCATATACAATCACTTTCCAAAGCTTGCTGTCTCAACCTCTGGAACATCTCCAAAATACACCCCTTCCTAACCAATGACACCACAAAGCTCCTAATTTATTCCCTGCTTATCTCTCGTCTCAATTACTGCAAGCCCCTCTTCATTGGCTTACCTTTACATAGGCTATCCCCCTCCAGTCCATCATAAATGCTGCTGCCAGATTCATCCACCTTACCAACCATTCAGTGTCTGCTACTCCTCTCTGCCAATCCCTCAATTGGCTGCCACTCACCCAACAAATTAGATTCAAAACACTAACAACTTACAAAGCCATCCACAACCCGGCCCCCAGCTACATCACAAGCCTGGTCTCAAAATACCAACCAAATCGCTCTCTTCATTCCTCCCAACACCTCCTGCTCTTTAGTTCTCTTGTCACCTCCTACCATGCTCGCCTGCTGGACTTCTCCCAAGCCTATCCCATCCTAAGGAATTCCCTACCCCAATCTGTCTATCTCCTACTATGTCCACTTTTAGGCGATCCCTGAAAACCTTTCTCTTCAGAGAAGCTTGTCCTGCCTCCACCTAAAAACTGTACATGCATTTTCTCCAATGACTCATCTACCACAATTATTACCTTTTGTATAACTTGCCCCTCCCCTTTTAGATTGTAAGCTCTAACGAGCAGGGCCCTCTGATTCCTCCTGTATTCAATTGCATTGTTACTGTACTGTTTGCCCTCACATTATAAAGCGCTGCACAAACTGTTGGCGCGATATAATAATAAAATGTAGCATGCTCTGTGTAAGTAATACTGCTGCTTTTAATTAAACTCCAAGCACAAAAACATTCATTTAAATATATTCCACAATTGCCACAAAGAATATAAATCTACTTTATGTGCACCAAATGTCTTTGCAAACACAATTTGTATCTTTTAAAAGTAGCAGTGATATTATTATTGTGCTGTATGTAGACCAGGTATGCTCAACCTGTGGCCCATGGGCCACATGAGGCCCTCGGAGCCCTTTGATGTGACCCTCGACCTCATACCAGGGAAGCACAACGAAAGGCCCCCAGCAGCAAAAACAGATCTCCCAGCAGCCAGCATAAATAGACCCTCCAACAGCCATCAGCAATATACCTTTCTCTCTCAATAGAAGATCCCTCCCAGCAACAACTGACCCCCTGGGAATGTAAGACCCCTCCCAGCAACAATGGACCCTTCACCACCAACAATAGACCTGCATGCAAAAATAGATCCCAACAGCAACACAGGATTCCCCGGCAGCCATCATCAATAAACCCTCCAGCACCTCTTGCCATTACATATATTCAGTGCTGGAACTTCATTCCCCCATGTTCCCCCTAAAAAAAAGCCCTGCACCTGACTGTATTTAGACAATATTTGTTTATCCCAGAGTTCATCTTCAAAAAGGGGAATTGCAAGGGCATATAATCATTTATTATTCCCTAGATTCAATGCAACGCAACAAAACCGAGTCATACAATTCTAAATTGTGAGCACCAAGATTTGGCCATGACTCCTTGTCATTTGTAGATGTTGTATGACAGACTCTGTGGAGGATGTTCTAGTTTACAATACGTTTCGATTTGTGTCATGTTGGTCATTTGATTTGCCCGCAGCATTATTTCTAGGCATGGGGTCAGTAAGAACTGCAGTGTACAATGATTCTACTGATTTAGAAACTATAACTCTGATTTAAATAATAGGGCCACCCAAGAACCCATTTGCGTGTGCCAATGGTGGAGGGAGATGCTGAGAACCCTTTTGAAGCTGGCTCCTTTTATGAAAATTCATTCAGCTGTTACGTATAAACTGTCTGCCTGACACCAAATCCAAAACCTGCCAACTTCACCACAATGGATCTGTGAGCTGCTATTGTGACAAGCCGGCTCGTGTGTTTTAGTGTTTGAAAGCCGGGTCTTAGCAGACAATGCAATAGGTGCGGTGCTGTACAGAGTTCTCCTTCCTCTACGACAATGGCTAACCTCTGCCTGGCCTGCAATGGGTTGGGAGTAGTGTAGATTGGTGGAAATATTTATCTGTAATCCGTATATATTGGGGGATGTAAAGGTGATGTCCTTGGGCATTACTATACAGGAGCTCTTCCTTAAAGCTGAATATAAAAGACACAAATAAAAAAACTAAAGGAAAAAGTTTTTTTTTTATAGTTTTGGATAGAGTGGAGAGGAATTAGAACCTCTGTCAAGTTTTTATTGCTTTCCATGTCCCCATCACCGTTTCTATTTGTTCTGTTTACTCAGGGAGAAAAGGTGCAGGTACTCTCCCCGGGACAATTCATCTACCGCCCATGGCAAGATGTGGAACTGCGCCCCTTCCCCCAATATTAATGCATGCTACAGAATGGATTTCCTGCCCTGTGTCCATTTTATGCCCCCTTGCTCATCTGTTACTCAGGGCAGCTGTCCCTTCTGCTCACCCATTGTCCCTGCCATGCTTCTGAGTTACCCCTTGTCTACACTGCTTACCCACTCATAGCACCGTCCCTTGGTTCCACCCCCTACCAACTCCCAGTACCACCCCTTTTTGGGAGATTACAGAACAAAGTATCATTTTGTGTTTTTTTTTTATGGAACTTGTTAAAAAAAAGAAATGCAGTAAAACAGATCCCTGCAGCCAGCAACAATAGACACCCCCCAGCAACAATAGACATCCCCCTACAACAAAATCCCCCCCCCCCAGCAACATTAGACCCCTACCAGCAACAAAAAATCTATCAGCAGGCAGCAACAGACCCTCCAGCAGCCAGCAACAATACACTTCTCCCTCAACAGTAGATCCCCCCAGCAACATAAGATCCCTGCAGCAGCAATTAATCTGCCACTAACAACAAGAGACCCCCCCCCCTTGCAACTATAGATAACCTCAGCAGCCAGCATCAATAGACCATCCAGCAGCCAGCAACAGTAGACTCTCCCTCAACAGTAGATCCCTCCCAGCAATCTCCCCAATGGGACAAAGAAGTTAAAAAAAAACCTGATAGGGGTTATAACCATCCCTTACTCTATCCAAACTGAAAAAAAGTTTTGCCCATAGTTCTACTTTCTGTTTCAATATTTTTATTAGGAAAGTTTTGATTTTTAAGAATATAGCAAGCTCAAAATACGCCCTCGCAGGGGCAGAGCAGAACAATAACATATAAACAGGGACATCCTGCTGACTCGTATTAGTCAAATAACCAAAGTCCTATGACATCAAGAAGGGACTGCAAACAGCCGAGCCAAATAGCAGCAGTAATCCAACATAATACAACAAAAAAGAGAAAAGAAAAGAAGTTAGAAGAAAAGCAAAAGAAAATAAAACAAAAGGGAATCAGAAAGAAAACATGAAAGAAGGGAAACTAAAGGGATCATGGATCCGAGGCTAGCACCAACAGCGACTAAAGGAGTCCATAACTAGTAGGAGGCAGGGACGGTAAGGAATAGCGTATCCAAGGTTCCCAAACCTTAAGGTATCTCGGATGAGAATCACGAAGAATGCTAGACATCTGCTCATTGAACAACATAGCATTCATTCGAGTCCTCACCCATTGAAAGACTACCGAAGGGGTTCTCCAAGCTTGAGCTATAGTACGTTTAGCCAAAATGAATAGGTAGGATGCCAATTTCTGTTGAGACCTAGACAGACCCAAAATTGGGCAATGCAGGAGGGCCACCCTTGCATCCCTACGGACCGTAATATGAAATAGCATTTGAAGCAAACCGAAAACCCTAGACCAGAAGCCGTTCAATCGCGGGCACGACCACCAAATGTGCAAGATGCCCCCACGTAGACCACAGTTCCGGAAACACCTATCTCCGCCAGTCGGATTAAAGTGAGCAGTCCGAGCCGGGACCCAGTACCACCGTAGTAGAACTTTGTAGGCTGCCTCAAGAGTGACTGTATTAAAATGAACATTTTGCCACCATCCCCCAGGCCTTACGCCAATCCTCCGCCTCAATCGAAACACCCAGATCTCGCTCCCACTGAGAAACATAAGACAGGGGCGATGAGGAAGACCTACTGTTAGGGAGCCATATATTACCGAAATAAGGCCAGGGGACCCTGGGGAATGCTGACAAGCGTGCTCAAAGGACATTTTGCGGTAAGGATATGTAGAGGTACGACGGAGGGATAGGACCCAGTGGCGCAATTGCAGATACTGATAATATTCCCATGGCGGGTCCCCCTGGATTCTCGAAGAGACTCCCAAGATGGAAGCGTATGAGTGCTCAGAAAATCATGTACAATAACAAAGCCATGGGAGGTCCACCAAGAGAAAGAAGAGGGATATTCTAGGCCTGGCGGAAATAAAGGATTATGAGTGATCGGCAACGGGTAGGAATGACGAAATCAAATTCACCGAATATTTAACAGAATCCCAGATTCTCAAACTGTGAAGCATAATAGGGCTCAAGTCCGGAGGGCGCAACTTAGGGGGGAGCCAAAGCAATGTAGTTAAAGAAAGCGGAGAACAGTTGGGTAATTCCAAGAGTACCCACAATGGCATATCAGTCGTGGCATGAAGCATAGACAATTGGGAAATCTGAGCCGCCAAATAGTATCTAGAAACGTGTGGAACTCGCAAACCTCCCTGTAGTCTATGGGTATACAGAGTGGCTCTAAGCACTCTGGGACGTTTACGAGCCCAAATAAAACTGAGAATCTGGCTCTGTAGTACACGAAGAAAAGACGCAGGGACATGAATAGGGAGAGTACGAAAAAAGTATAAGATCTTCGGTAGAATAGTCATCTTAACAACATGTATCCGGCAAATCCATGATAAAGAAGGAAACTGCCAAGAATGAAGCAGGGAAGTAACGGAGCGCAGTAAGGGGTAATAATTGGCCGTAAATAAGGCAGAGTAGGAGAAAGTAAGTGTAACGCCAAGATAAGCCAGAGAATGGGACGCCCAATGGTAGGAAAATTGAGTCTGCAACCGTTCAACCAGGTCAGCAGGGAGCGTAATATTCAATGCCGTGGTTTTAGACAAATTGATGCGAAGGCCAGATATAGTCGAGAAACAGTCCAATATGACCTGGAGATTGGGTAGAGTGATGAGAGGATTGGTTAAAAGGGCATCATCCGCGTAGAAGTTGGCCTTGTATTGAATGCCGGCATAGGGGACACCAGAAATATCTGGGTGATTCCGAATGGCTGCAGCTAAAGGTTCAAGAGCGAGAACAAAAAGAGCAGGTGATAATGGGCATCCCTGTCTTGTGCTAGTAAAAGATACATTTTTAGAGGTTCAAATATAAATTACTGTATCACCCAATATATGGCTTCCATCCAGTAGCCAAAAAACATGCAGACCAAAAAGGGGATTTGTGAAAAGAGATTCACAGGTAAGCGGCTACATTATGAACAGAATGCGATACTCAGAAAAATTTCCAAAAATTATGCTTTATTACACATTAATGATTGACACACGGGCAATCGCCCTGGTTTACCATCACCCCAGTATGAGACAATACATACAGACTTAAAACCATTAAAATCACACCAAAACCGGTCTAGATATATGTGTTGCAAAGGTTATGACCACCATAGTCTAAAGCAGTGGTTCTTAACCTGGGTTCGATCGAACCCCAGGGGTTCGGTGAGTCAGTCTCGGGGGTTCGGCGGAGGTGACCCACACCCGACTCATATGATTTGTGATGACATGCCCCGCTTGTCCATCATTGGCTGCAGGTGGTCACGCAACATCGCTTAGCCCAGTGGTCGGCAAGCCTGGGCTAAGCGATTTGAGTCCCTGCGCTCCTCTCGGGCGGCAGGGACTCAAATGCAATGATTGGCCAGTCTCGCTGCCACTCACATCCTGATAGCCAGTGATTGGCTGTCAGGATGTGTGTAGGCGGGGCAGCGTGACGAACGTGAGAGGAGCTAGGCTCCTCTCACAGTCCGCCCTGAAGACCGGAACGGCGCGGGAATACAGCGAGAGGAACGCGCGGAGCAAATGTAAGTGAATTGACACAGGGGGGACTTGGGGACTTAATATGGGGGATGAATTAATATGGGGAATGAATTACTATAGGGGGGATGAATTACTATATGGGGGATGAATTACTATATGGGGGATGAATTATTATATGGGGGATGAATTACTATATGGGGGATGTATTACTATATGGGGGATGTATTACTATATGGGGGATGAATTACTATATGGGGGATGAATTACTATATGGGGGGATGTATTACTATGGGGGATGAATTACTATATGGGGGATGAATTATTATATGGGGGATGAATTACTATATGGGGGATGTATTACTATATGGGGGATGAATTACTATATGGGGGATGTATTACTTTGGGGGATGAATTACTATATGGGGGATGAATTACTATGGGGGATGAATTACTATATGAGGGATGAATTACTATATGGGGAAGGAATTACTATAGGGGGGATGAATTACTATATGGGGGATGAATTACTATATGGGGGGATGAATTACTATGGGGGATGAATTACTATGAGGGATGAATTACTATGGGGGATGAATTACTATATGGGGGATGAATTACTATATGGGGGGATGAATTACTATGGGGGATGAATTACTATGAGGGATGAATTACTATGGGGGATGAATTACTATATGGGGGATGAATTACTATATGGGGGATGAATTACTATGGGGGATGAATTACTATATGGGGGATGAATTACTATGGGGGATGAATTACTATATGGGGGATGAATTACTATATGGGGGATGAATTACTATGGGGGATGAATTTTCATACCGTTTGTTACAACATATCTTTGCGAACAATCCTTTTCGAGGATGCTGGACATAAAGACGAAGAAAAGGAACAGACTTTGTTGCGAAAATGACATGAGAGTGGCACTTGCCAAGGTAATGCCGCGCATTTCTGAATTGGCCTCTGAAAGACAACACCAGAAGTCACACTGATTTGCGGTAAATATTCATTATTTTGTTTTTGTGTGAAAATCATGTTTTAATGGTTTTGTTCTTTGTTCTTAATGGTTTTGTTCATTTTGTGCACCTATGTATAAATATATACCTATGTTTTGAATTTTAAAAATCATATTTTATTTTTCCAATTAAGAAGGGTTCGGTGAATGCGCATATGAAACTGGTGGGGTTCAGTACCTCCAAAAAGGTTAAGAACCACTGGTCTAAAGCATTAGCAGCACTTGCACCAAGGTTACACTCCATGTAGGTGGTGTATTCAAAAAATTATACCATAGGTATGTAATATCACATGCTATATATATATAAGCACATATTGTTACCATATAGGTTACACTCCCTGAAGGGGATTTTACAAAAATTGTACCATGGCTATATAATATCACATGCAAACAAAAAAGACAAATACAGTTACCATCTGGAGAGAAGCATAACCCTAAGCCTATATAAGGCAATGTGGGTAAAACATTGAATGAAAAGGGGGAAATGACCCCAATAATATGATGATGGATTCATGCAGTACAACCCTATAGAGGCACATGTGGTTGGGGCCCATTTATCTGTAATATACGTGGATGGTTGCAAGGATTCTTATAGATGAAAGAGTCCCTGTTGTTGTCTTGATGGAGAAATAGATGCAAATCCCTGTCTTGTGCCCCTGAAAATAGGGAAGGATGGGGGAAAAAAACCCTACATATTTAACAGAGGCCGAGGCAGACGAATATAAAGCCGAGATCCAAGCCAGGAATGCGTCACCAAACTCCCATCTAGACAGCGTATATGTCAAGTATTCCCAAGAAAGTGAATCGAACGCTTTATAAATGTCTAGGGATAAAAGGAACTCTGGTATCTTGTGGCGATGTAAAATATGAATGAGATGGATGACTTTACGGATGTTATCAGCAGCTTGTCGCCCCGGAAAGAAGCCAACCTGATCTCGATGAATAAGTGAGATTAGATACTTATTAACTCGGGTGCTCAGAATCTTTCCCAGAATCTTCAAGTCCACATTTAGCACCGAGATTGGTCTGAAAGTTTGCGGGTCAAAGGTATCTTCAGCTTTCTTAGGGATCATAGTAATATGCGCCTGAAGAGACTCCAAGGAAAGCCGGGAACCCTGCTTCAAAGAATTGAAAAAGGCCACCAAATGAGGAACCAGAACGGTAGCAAATTTTTTATAATAGAGCCCAGAAAACCCATCGGGTCCTGGAGCCTTGGAGGACTTCAAAGATTTGATGGCTTGGTAGAGTTCAGATTCAGAGATATCCGCATTCAGGGCATCTCAGGCTGCGTCTGATAAAGAGGGTAGGCGTAACTCAGCAAAAAAGCTATCAGCATGTTTGGCGACAAAGGTGTTCGGTTTTTGGTAGAGAGAGGACAAAAAATCCGCAAATCTATGAGTAAACTTCACAGGGTCCAAAGTAAGGCCACCACCCCTCATGCGAAGTTGAGCAGGTTTATGCGTGCGACCAAGAGAATTAAGTTTCTTGGCCAACATTGGCCCCGGTTTATTGGCGCATGTGTAAACCTATGTCCGGCCCAACGTAAGGCCTTCTCAGCTTGTGTAGTGGAAAGATCAAGTTCAGCAGCCACCACATCTTGAGCCTTCCTATTGGCCGTAGTCGGGCAGGCTTTCTAAGTAGCATCCACCATGGCCAATCTCGAGGTCAATTCCAACATCTTCTTCTCTCTAGCCCGTTTCCTGGACAAGGCAATTTGAATTAGATGACCCTAATGGTGGCCTTGTGAGCTTCCCACAGAGTGATGGCCAAGGATACAGAACCCACATTATCTGTAAAATAGGACTGAATGTGCGAAAGAACCTGGGAGCAAGAAGCCTGAGTGGTGAGCAGGAATTCATTGAGTCTCCACCGAAAAGAGGGCCGAGCCATACCAGAAAGACTTAGCGAAAAGACCAATGGATCATGATCAGACCAGTGTGAGGTCGAGATGACAATCTTCTGAATTAAAGATAAATTTTGGAAGGAAATGAAAACGTGATCTATTCTACAAAAGCTCAAGTGTGGGGCCGAATAAAAAGTGTATTCCCACGATGTAGGATGTATTTCCCGCCAGACGTCAACCAAACCATAAGCTTGCAGCGTGTCACGCAATTTAAATTCCTGAGAAAGGTCGTAGCTAGGGGTCCCTCCTGCCGGGTAATGGCGATCGACAGAGGAGCAACATTCAAATCACCCAGCAATAAGAGGATACCACGTTGGTGGTGCGAAATCACCTTCAGCAAGTGAGAAAAAATTTTGTGTTGAAGTCTATTTGGCGCATAATAACCCACCAGGGTCACCTCCTGATCCCAAAGGGTGCCCGGAAGAGCAAATATCTACCAGTGAGGTCAGCTAATTCCAGGTTGCAGGTAAACAGCAGATTACGTCTAAAAGTGATCACCACACCCCTATGCTTCTCAAGGGCCGAGGCAGAGAAATAGGTTGGATAATGGTGGGAGAGGTAGCGCGGCGCAGAGGATTGAGAAAACCTAGTCTCCTGTAGGCAGACTACATCCACGTCTTGGGACTTAAGATGATGGAACACCTTAGAACGCTTTGTGGGAGAATTAAAACCATGGATATTTTGAGAAAAAATCTTCAAAGGTTTTAGAGCCATACTGAGTCAAGGGAATTCAGCTGCCAAAGAACGCTAAAAACAACGGTCCATACCTCAAACTCACCCTTACCGTGGGCTGCTCCAGATCCGTTAGAAAATAGAGGGAGAAAAAAACAGACAAAAAACAAGAGACAAAAGAAGAAAACGTACACTCTAAGATAGTGCAACAAAACCACACTCAGTGGAAATTGCAACCTAACCATAAGGACGCACATTGGGGGTGACTCTACCACCGGGCACAGGTTTGCGTAGCAAGGGCCAGTCAAGGTCTCCGCTCCATAAGAAACGCAGAGAGTCACGTCAGTGGAACAAGCCATCTGAAAAGTGAAAAATCTTACCCATCCAATTGTACTCAACCTGGAGCGGAGCGGGAGGATCCGGACAATGGAGGGGTACTAGGGAGGGAGCGTTTACGGCTGCCAACTTTCTCCCAAATACACCCCAGCTGAGATGAAGGAGGATGGGAACCGGAGGGCTGCACCGGGCTGTCGGAGGTATCTCACGAGGGCAGAAGATGTAGCGCCTCCAGGGTCGACTTGGCCTCTTCCAGATTGTGGACAACATGGTACGTGAATGTAAGCTTAAATGGAAAGTCCCATTGGTACTTGATGTGACGGTTCAGGAGGACGGACGTGAAGGGTTTCATCTGTCGATGTTTCTGGATGGTGGATGGTGCCAGATCCGTGAACAGCTGGTACGGATGACCTTGAAAGCGAAGATCCTGCTTGTCTCGCGCAAAGCGGAGAAGTGATTCTTTTGTACGGTAATAGGTGAATTTAATTATGATGTCCCTAGGAGGACCCTCAGACCTCCTCGGACCCAGGGCCCGATGAATGCGATCGAACTCCAGACGGTCTATCGGTATTGCCGGATCCAATTCTTGAAAAAGCGCGGTGGCAGTAGACGTGAGGTCAACGATGGCTTAGGGCAGGCCGCGTAGGCGGAGATTACCCCGACGGGAACTGTTCTCAAAATTTTCCAAGCGCAAGAGAGCCGCGTCAAGCTCTCTTCGCAGGTCTGAAAGGTCCTGTTCATGATTTTCGATCACCGAAGCCACGGTGTCCATCTTATCTTCAAGAACATCAGTACGGCTTCCCAATTCGCAAATCTCCTTGGTGAGATGATTCGCTAGTCTGGAAGTGGCGGTGTGAAGCTCCTGTTGCAGCATGGTCTTAAACCTGGCCAGGAGGTCTGCGTCCCGCAAGGGGGGCTGTCGATGGTCTGTGGCCCGCATGGAGGGCTGTGGTTGGTCAACGGCCCGCATGGGGGGTTGTGGGTGGTCTGCGGCCCGCAAGGGAGGCTGTGAATGGTCTGTGGCCCGCATGGAGGGCTGCGTGCGATCTGCGGCCCGCATGGAGGCCTGCGGGTGGTCTGCGGCCCTCGAGGACCGTGGGTGGTCCGTGGCCCGTAAGGAGGGCTGTGGGGGGTCGGTGTCCTGCATAGGGAGCTGTTGGAGGTCGGCAGGGTATTCTGGCAGGCTCTCCAGGTCTGAGGAGGCGTCCGGGCAGCCTGAGGACAGCGGTGTGGATGTGGCCGCATCGGCGGACCGGCTCTGGAGCCGAGTGCTGGAGGCGTGGGAGGCTGCTGTTTTTTTTCCCATGGCAGCGGGGGGGGGGGGGGGCAGCAGAGGGTGAGGACAGAGGTGGGGGACAGAATCAGCTCCCCAGGAGACCGATTAACAAGGGAATGTGCCCGGCAGCGGAGGAGCGTGGAGGCCATTCCGTGAGCTGCTCATGAGCGCCCCCCATAGTTCTACTTTAATGCAACTCTGTAATATTGTAATAGGATAAGTTCACCTTTATAAAACAAAATTATTAATGCAAATCTTTTTGCAGGTTAATAAAAGTGCATTTATTATTTTTTTACTAGAAGCCTGCAAAGCATTGCACCCGCAATCAGGAGATCTGTGTGGAGGAGTGGGCCAAAATCCCTGTTGCAGTGTGTGCAAACCTGGTCAAGAACTACAGGAAACGTCTGACCTCTGTAATTGCAAACAAAGGCTTCTGTACCAAATATTAACACTGATTTTCTCAGGTGTTCAAATACTTATGTTCAGCAGTGCAAGACAAATACATTCTTTAAAAATCATACAATTTGATTTCCTGAATTTTTTTAACAATTCTGTCTCTCAGAGTGGGAATACACCTACAATGTGAATTTCAGACCCCTCCATGATTTCTAAGTGGGAAAACTTGCAAAATCGCAGGGTGTTCAAATACTTCTGTTCCTCACTGTACATGCACTTTAATTTTGCGCTTCTGGTGAGTGCAATCATGTTACCGGTATCAATCACGGATTTCACCAACACGGATCACTTGGATTTTGGACTTTTTTTATCCTGCTGATTTTATATCAATATTTAGCAAACACTAAAATCACTTTGTATTTATTTATTTAGTATCACTTGCTTATACATCATTACATGACGGTTCACTTTATACCTTTTGAACACTTATAGCACTATTAAGCGTCCACGTTAGTCATTTCTTAGTTTTCTTTCAGCGCTGCATTTTTTATATATATATTTGTTTAGAGGGTAAGAGGTTTCACCTTTAATGCAAGCAGCTAGACAACCAAGCGCTCACTTTTTACCTCTTTTATTCAATTAATTTACATGTATTGGGATTTTTTTTAAGCAAAGACATGTAGCAGAATACATTTTGGTCTAAATTTATGAAGAAATTAGATTTTTAAATTTTTTTTACTGGATATGTTTTATAGCAAAAAGTAAAAAATATTGGGGTTTTTTTCAGAATTGTCGGCCTGGGGGAGGGAGAAGCAGGACAAAGAGTCAATCAGTTGGGGTGCAGCACAAAAAGCATGCTGATACACATAACACATAACAAACATGCAGTGGGGGTTTTCAAATGTGACTGCAAACGTAGAAATACATTTTATGCGCGCGCATGTATGCCATCCTACCCGTGCTGTGGTCGGCTCCTGTAGGTGTCAATCACCAGGTCCCAGCCAGCAAATCATGTAAACAACACAGATCTCTGTCCTGTCAGTGGGATTTGCTGATTTTTATCTTTCTGCAAAGCAGGGAATAAAAACCAGCACATCCCCTAGTAAAACAGTACACAGCTAAATCACTCCCTAACACACATTTAACTCTTTGATTGCCCCAGATGTTAACCCCTCCCTGCCCAGTGCTTTTTATTAGTACTAATCACTGTATTAGTGTCACTGGAGATGTCAGTGTCACTTAGCCAGTTCCCACTCTGTGTCAGCTAGTGTCAGAATACCTGCCGTACTATTGCAGTCCCACTATAAATCGCTGATCGCTGCCATTACTATTATAAAAATAAAATAAAAATTCCAGTATATATACTGCCATTTGTAGGCGCTATATATCTTTCACGCAAGCCAATTAATATAGACTTATTCATTTTTTCTTTACCAAAGACATGCAGTAGAATACATTTTAGCCTAAATTTATGAATATTTTTTTCTGTTTTGTTTTATAGCAAAAAGAAAAGAATATTTTTTTTTAATTTTCAGTCTTTTTTTCATTTATAGCGCAAAAAGTAAAAAAAAGCCAGGTGATGAGCAAATACCACCAAAATAAATCTCTATTTGTGTACATTGTTGCATGGTCATGCAATTGTCAGTTAAAGTAGCACAGCGCTGTGTAGTAAAAAATGGCCTGGTGATGAAGGGCGGTAAATCTTCCAGACGGCAAGTGTTTCAGCACCTCCCTGCCCCCAGCTTGTGATTGGACGGTCAGTGTTCAGCATCAGTCTAAAAAAAGGCATCTCTCTACTCTCTCCTCCTTTCAGCATACTCTTTGCCAGGTAGGGCTGCAGGCATGAGCAGGTTGCCGTCCTGTAGAAGGAGATTTCTATAGGATTCTATACAGCATTACACTTTAGTTTACTTTGTGTATTCATTCTTTGCTAAAGCGTTAGCACGGTACTAAACAGGGTCCATAATACACAGAAAGGGCAGGATAGTGCTTGGTGTAAATTTCTGGCTTTATTTAGGTTAGAGCAGAAGAATAGATAGGTAGATAGATAGATAGATAGATAGATAGATAGATAGATAGATAGATAGATAGATAGATAGATAGATAGATAGATAGATAATGATAGATAGATAGATAACGATAGATAGATATATAAATAGATAGATAGATAGATAACGATAGATATATAAATAGATAGATATATAAATAGATAGATAGATATATAAATAGATAGATAGATAGATAAATAGATAGATATATAGATAGATAGATAGATAGATAGATAGATAGATAGATAGATAGATAGATAGATAGATCTCAGCTTTTTGTCTCCTTTTAGCACTTTGATTAGGGCCAGTTGTGTCATGCTGTTTGCACAGTCCAGTTGTCAGTGGCAGACTTGGCAGTGTCTCCTCTTCTCCCCAGGGGGCTCCGATTCAGGACATCAAGTTCCGGCACTTAGAGATACTCTTAGCATAAAGACAAATTGCTTAGCCATAATAGACCATTATAATGAGATTTTGTCATGCTGCAGCTCAAATAACTTATTTTCATTCAGAATAACTTGTGTTCTTATTGTCAGCGGTGAGAATTTCCAGAGCATGAAAACTTAATCAAAAGTATGACACCCCCAGAATACCAATGATGCCTGTCAGGACAAGCTAGCAATGGCACCAGTGTATGGAGGGTTCACGCAATGATAAGGCCAAAGAAAGAACACTAAGCTCTCTGTAAATTTAACCACGGCACCCAACAAAACGGAACAGTCTGTAATCATTGTACTGGGACCGGTGGTGAATTAAGTGACCCCCACCCTCTGATGATGGTACAAATCACAGGTGTAATATCATCATGACATTTTTTAGATGCTCAGAACCATCAGTTCCCACTTGCTAGAGTTTGATGACAGGCTCAAATATTGGCCAAGATAAACGCCAGATAAACAACTTAATACACGTTTGAAATATACATACATATGGGAATTGTTCTACCAGCCCAACAATTCATTGTTCTGTTCAGTGAGTGTCGTAATCCACAGAAGGTCGCACACAGGATTAGCAGACTGTAAAGCTGAAATAGTAAAAGATGATGAGAACTGACCTCAGCTTGGTTCTCCACCTGTAGAAGAACTTCCTTAATGCATTTCGGCAGGGCCGCTAAATGGGAGTACCACTGGTCCTCCTGCACAGTGCCCAGGCTAGCAGGGGGGCCCACGGAGCAGGGGGAATCAGATGTGGACAGGGAGGATGATCAGGGCAGTGGGGGGCCAATTACTGGAACCAATCCCCTGTATGGCACTCTCTGCAGCAGCTGAAAGCTGGCTTCTCCTCTTCTCCCTCTAGCACCAGTTGTCAGCTGTTGTAGAGAGAGCCACACAGGGGATCAGTTCCAGTAACTGCCTCCCTGTCACATTGATTACCCTTACTATGCACTATTCTCTTTCCCCTTTCCCCCATGATGCCTGGGCCTCCCTTTGCCACCCCCCCCCCCACAAACACACACACACATAGCGATGTGGGCTTCCCTCCTCTTCCTCCTACAGACTGTTACAGGCACACAGGAGGATTTTTCAGGCTGGAAAGCGAGGAAAGGGGGCAGTAAATAAGTAATGTTTAACAGCCCCTTCCTTTCCTGAATGAACACAATAAGTGACTGGTACTGATCACTCATTGCGGTAATTCATAACTGAAGCATAGTAAACTGTGTTTACTGTGCTTCAGTTTATGGATGACCAGGAAGCTCTGTACACAGTGCTTTCTGTTCATTCACTGTCCAGTGCAGCTGAGGCTGCAGAGAAAGGGACTGAGGAATGTGTATACAGTGATAAGAACGTGCAGAGCGGTAATGAAGGTGACTAGAACGTACAGAGCAGTAATGAAGGTGACAAGAACGTGTAGAGCGGTAATGAAGGTGAAAAGAATGTGTAGAGCGGTAATGAAGGTGACAAGAACGTATAGAGCGGTAATGAAGGTGAAAAGAATGTGTAGAGCGGTAATGAAGGTGACAAGAATATGTAGAGCGGTAATGAAGATGACCAGAACGTGCAGAGCAGTAACGGAGGTGACCAGAACGTGCAGAGCGGTAATGAAGGTGAAGAGAATGTGTAGAGCGGTAATGAAGGTGACAAGAATGTGTAGAGCGGTAATGAAGGTGAAGAGAATGTGTAGAGCGGTAATGAAGGTGACAAGAATGTGTAGAGCGGTAATGAAGGTGACCAGAATGTGCAAAGCGGTAATGAAGGTGAAAAGAACGTATAGAACAGTAATAAAGGTGACCAGAACGTGCAGAGCGGTAATGAAGATGACAAGAACATGTAGAGCAGTAATGAAGGTGACCAGAACGTGCAAAGCGGTAATGAAGGTGACCAGAACGTGCAGAGCGGTAATGAAGGTGACCAGAATGTGCAGAGCGGTAATGAAGGTGACCAGAACGTGCAAAGCGGTAATGAAGGTGACCAGAACGTGTAGAGCGGTAATGAAGGTGACAAGAACGTGCAGAGCAGTAATAAAGGTGACAAGAATGTGTAGAGCGGTAATGAAGGTGACAATAATGTGTAGAGCAGTAATGAAGGTGACAATAATGTGTAGAGCGGTAATGAAGGTGACCAGAACATGCAGAGCGCTAATGAAGGTGACAAGAATGTGTAGAGCGGTAATGAAGGTGACAAGAATGTGTAGAGCGGTAATGAAGGTGACAAGAATGTGTAGAGCAGTAATGAAGGTGACAATAATGTGTAGAGCGGTAATGAAGGTGACAATAATGTGTAGAGCAAGCATGGTGGCAAAAAGAATGTGCAGAGCAGTAATGAAGGTGACAAGAACGTGCAGAGCAAGCATGGTGGCAAAAAGAACATGTAGAGCGGTAATGAAGGTGACCAGAAGCACCACCCCAATATAACTGTAACAAACAGAGTGTTGAATCTAATGAACGATAACGTGGTCTCTCATTTCCGAAGGCTTATGCAGCGCAGGAAAAGACAAGTGACATTGGACAGATTTTTCACCAAAACTGAGCCTGCAGCTAAGAGACAAAGAAGAGAGGAAACCCCTGAAGGAGATCTCCCCAATGTCCTTATGGAGGGGGACTCTCACTCTGAACAATAACCGCCTCCCACCCGCCTTCCTGTCCTCCACGCCAGAAGTCGTCTCAAGCAAGGTTACTGTTCCCTCTCTTCATAGGGTATTGTACTGTACTTTGTTTCATATTTTTGTGGTTCAAAAACAAAAGCAAAAAAACTTCAGAATGGATTAACCTTATTTATATTGAACCTTATGGGAAAATTTGATTCGACTGGCGACCAAATTCAGTTTGCGACCAAGTTCGTAGGGATCGGAACGGATTAATCTGATTTACATTGAACCCTATGGGAAAATTTGCCTTGGTTTGCGACCAGAGTCGTGGAATGAATTAAGTTCGTGAACCGAGTGTATTAATGTACACTGTCCGTGTCTGGGACCGTATACCTACATCCACACACCTTTCAAATTAGGACCTGTGGCTGTGTTCACACAGCTGCTGCATCCCCATAGTCTAACATAGCCTGCCTACATGCAGATCCAACCACATAATAAAAAACAAGGATTAACACTGTACAGGCCACAGCACCCATGCAGCTCCAACACACAGAGTTTATTTATTATCTCAGTACAACGTTATCTTTTAGATTTAGCAGGTTTTTTAAGTTATGTGTTCTTTGTGTCTGCCAATAATGATTTTAGTGTATTTTTTGTGAAACTTTCATTTTTATATATATATTTTGTGGGGGGGAGGTTGTTCCTTGTCAGGTAGGCTGTACAGGGGCCCCATGATTTTTACCAGCAACCCTGCATGTCAGCCATGTGGGGTTTAATCATAGAGGCCAACCAATGCGTTAAAGGGGGAGGGGAGTTCTATGGATGGAGAACTGAGCTGAAGCCAATTCTCATCATCTTTTACTATTTTAGCTTTACATTCTGCTGATCTTGTGAGTGGCCGGGTGCCATTTTGTTGTAGTCTAAGCTGAGCCTGATGAGCCTTACATCCTGGCCTGCACTAGCATATAGTGTTACCGGTGACAGGATTCACTTTCTGATTTGCAGTTTAGCCCACATTAGTCTCGTAATCCAGACACAGCTGCCAGACAATAAAGTCAATCGGAATCAGAAAAAGAAGAAGCTCCAGGCAGTCAATATTGATTTGTTGTGACAGGAGGAAGATAAAAAAGTAACCAATGCATTTTGGGGGCTGACAATCCTTCATAAAGGCTCATATTAAATTGATAGTACTTACTATAGAGACATGGATGTTCAAAATAACAAATGCAATACATACAGGTTGGATAAAAGGTTAAGTGCAAGAAAGTACTGTTTATAGTTACTGAACATTTTTATTTTATTTTTTTGGAATGAGATTGCAATTGACAATAAAGGTGGCCACAACTTTCGACATATTTGGTATGGAAGAATAATAGTGTTCTTTTTTGATGGTAGTTTTTAAATTCTTTATGTATAGCAACAAAGTTTACAAAAAAAAGAAACACAGAAGGGATATAATAGCTGTACACTCCATAGGCTACAGTACATTAAATAAATGCTTGCAAATATGGGTGGTACGATAAGCAAGGTGTAACACATCTGGGATTAGAGTGTTCAAAAGAAAAGGAATCCTTGAAAGTATTGGTGGTACGATAAGCAAGGTGTAACACATCTGGGATTAGAATGTTTTAAAGAAGGTACAGACACAGAAAAAATGTACGAACACCTGGCCAGAGAATTTGCTGTAATCAGGACAACCAGAAGTGCTTCAGATTGAGAAATTGCCTATGGGTGACAACAAGGGTCTTTTTCGCTGGCGGGAGGGGGAATCCCACTTCTGACCAAGAAAGTTTTATAGATATTTGTAGAGATGGAAAAAAGTACAGAGAGATGTAAAAGAGAAGGAAGTGGAGAATCAGAGGGACGTTAACGGGGGGGGAGAAAAAAAATGGGGGGGAGGGGTGAATGTTTTGGGAACTAGAGTAACAATAGTCATACCCATGCTCACCCATATCAGAGTGCACAGGGCTGGGTGTAAGGAGTTCATTGTATTTCTCAGAGAAGGTGAACTGTGTCCAATAGAACAATGTCTTGCGGTAGCGGGCTTCTTATTTCCTTAAGGATGTGGCGAGGTCCTCCATATGAATGATGTCAATCACTGACTTTATTCACTGTTGCACAATGGGTAGGAATGGAGATTTCCACAGTGCTGGGATACACGCCCTGGCTGCATTGATAAGGTGTCATCCTAGGGAGTGACGGTACCTCCGTTTGGACCAGGAGCTAAGATGCAGAAGACAGGCAGCTGGGTTCTGCTCTAAAGACAATGCAGTCAGGTCGTGGATTACAACACATATGTCTCGCCAGAAAGGTCGGATCCATGGGCACATCCAGAAAATATGATATAATTTCTCTCTCTCCATGCCACACCTCTAGCAGCTGGGACTGATATTTTGGAACTTGAACTCTAGTAGCTTGTGACCAGATTATTGTAACCATGAGGAAATGGAGGATATATGTAGAAAAAGAGGATGAACTCTCTTTTCTCTAGTGTCAGATGTAGGTCCAAGTCCTTTTCCCACTAAGTGAGGAAAAGAAGAATTTAGACGTCAGCGCAGCATAGATCACTGAAAGATGGTGCCTAATAGGGGTGGTAGAGATGCGCTTTCTTTCCAAAAAGGTGGGTGGCGGAGTTACAGCTGTGCGACGTGTCACGGAAAGTAGGTAATATCTATGTTGGTAGGCCTGCCAGGGTGGGAAGCGGAAGAAGCATCAACTGCATTGTGGAGACTGGTTTTCAGCACCCATCTGTCCAATAGTCTAATACCCTGAATTTAATGGTCTGAGCAAATGGACATATAGTATAGTTTAAGTTTAAACTGGAGGTACTAGGTCTACTGGTAGACACTAAGCCGTGCGTGTTGGGTATATGGTGGTCAGTCTGTTGTCTACCAATTGGAGGAAGAGGGGAAGGCTTTGAGTAGCAAAACATAAAATATAGTTTAAGTGGCTAGTGAAAGATCAATTGGAGGCTCATTGGCTAATAGTCTGGTTTGATACTACTGAATATATTGTAAACATTGTATTATAGATTGTTGGGTACTAGTAGGCAAAGTTTGAATGAAAGATTCCCAGACTTCGAAAAACTTGTGGGCCTGTGTTCATTATGTAAGGAGGCCTGCACCCATTCCAATGCAAAAAACATAAGACAGTTTATCTACAAACAATGAGGAAGTGGGGGGACCAGGGTAAATCCATTCATGTAGGATGTCATTCCATGCCACGAGAGATATAACAGTGAGCAATTATTTGCAGCCTCTGGAAATTTTATGCTCTTGGAATGTCAGTCCAAAAAGTGCCCATTCTGCAGTTAGGGGCAAATAATTCACTAGGTATGTGGTATTAATAATTTTTTATACAGAGTCATTGTAAGGTACCTGTAGAAGGGTTTAGTCCAGAGTGGAGCTTTGGCTGAGGTTGAGGCATTAGCGTAGATTGGCAGGCCAGGTCAGCAACAAATCTTGACAGCAAGGTACAAAGTCAGAATCCAGAAGCGTGGTCGGAGACAGGCAGGGTCATACACAGACTGGCAGAATGCAGAATCATCAGGCAAAGAGAGTAGTTGAGAAAACAGGCAAAAACAGGCAGGAAGGCACACACCATGGAACAAATCCACACAAATGGGCACAGAGCACAGGAAGTCTTGCTATTTACAAGCTGAGCTAAATAGAGATTGACTGCAGCTAGAAGGCAGGTGGAGCTAAAGAGTCCCCCGGGGTAAACACACCAAGCAGAGTATATGCAGCAGAGCCTTAGACTCTCCAGTGCCACAGTGGACAGAGCTTCAGCACAGAACCAAAATGTCCCCAGCTTCAAAACCAGACAGGCACATGAAAGCCAAATGTCAAAGAGGGACAACTGAGAAGCTAAGGGAACAGAGGGATTTGGATGCAAAAAGTGTAAGTCCTATGACATAAACACACATCAATGACCAAACTTTCAGATATAAAGACTGACAACCTCTGTGGATCTCGGTTATGATCGCAGTGGTAGACTTCTTCTCATTGATACGTGGGAAAGACCGCTTCTTCAAACGCAAAGCCTGCATTGCATTCATCTTCATTGTCTGGAGACGTAAGCAAGGACTGAGAAACACTCGAATGTTTGAACTTGCGGAGGGCTCTTCAGAGACAGGCCTTGACTTGTGGCTGTTTTGTTGAATTTTCTATCGGGTTCCTCCCCCCAGCAGGCACTCCAAGTTGATCAATGTAGCACTGGGTAGAGGGCCCCCAAAAGGCCTTTTGTGAGGACCAGCAGCCCGTCTGTGTGTTGGAGCGGTTTGTGGCCTGTGAAACACGCAGGATACATTGTTGAAAATCTGAATTGCAGGCCGATTAATTAGCTCTGAATCACGTTACAAAGTGATTGTTCTGGAGATGGACGGGATGATTAATGAGAGCTGGCTATTTAAAACAAGAGGCTCCTTCTCACATGGGGTCAGTCTATTATTCTGTATCTTCTCCTGTGTGTTCCCCCAGTGTTCTGACTGCCTGGAGACTTCATCGTGTTTTAGAAGATTTTTCGTCAGACGCGACCTCTGGGAACTAAAAAAGCAGCTGGAGTTTAGAGGTACAAAGAGGAACCAGGAACTGGTGTGCATCTTGTTACACAAATAAATATACTCATTTTATGAAGAATGAGATCTGTTTCCTGTATATAAGTGGCAGGCAATACAAAAGTTTACAAAAGAGAAAACTTCAGTAAAGTTTGTACCTGCTGGGCTCCTTATTAGAGGCATGTGTGGCTAGGCCACATAGGAAAGAACAGAATTTCTAATTGAAATGTAATTTCATGTAGTAAACATCATGTGTTTTACTACAGGGAAAATGGATGACTGTGACTGAGCCAAAATGTGAAGAAACTTTACTTTTATCAACCCCATACACAGGAGTATGCTCATGTTATTTGCCGCCTGAGGTGGCCATTTTTGCTAGAACCCCCCTTCCCTTGGAAGCAATCAAAAGCTGAATTCCATAACTTTTTTTTACAACCCGCTGCTGTTTGTTTGCTTGGGTGATTGGACAGCTGTGCATCATTGGTTACTAGGATGCTGGCAGCTGGGCTGGACAAAGTCAGTAGCTGCTAGGACACTGGTGGCATTGGTTGTTATAGTACAGGTGACAACTTGCATCATAACTCTCAGTGATTTTATGCTGGCCCTTTGCCAGCGTCGTAACTAAATAATACTGCCTTGTGTATACAGGGCAACATTACCTAGCTGCAGTGAGGACAGAGGCTCACCGCAGGCTCCCCATCAGAGTCCCCTTTACCACTGGGTCCCAATGAGAATCCCCCTTACCTCAGGGTCCCCATCAGAGTACCCCTTACCTCAGGGTTCCCATCAGAATACCCCTTACCACAAGGTCCCTATCAGAATACGCCTTACCTCTGGGTCTCCATTAGAGAACCCTCTTACATTAAGTTTCCCATCAGAGTCCCCCCTTACTTATATCAGTATCCCCATAAGAGACACTCCCCTACTTCCTTACATCAAGGTCCTCACCAGAGTCTGCCCTTACTTTACGCTTACAGCATGAATGTAGCAGCAGTAAATCAATGAATCTTCCACACTTCTATGGAAATCAACTTCACCTCTAATAAATTACCACAGTGTGTATTAAATAAAATTTATAACCTAATTTAAACAATATACAGGCGTACCTCGGTTTACGAACGCCTTGGTTAACGTAATTTCCAGTTTACGAATGAAAATCCATTGAAAATGATGGCTAGGTTTACGAATTTCTTTCGCAATACGAACGGATTAATTGGTTTTCAATGCATTTATGATTATTTTTTTAAATCATGTCCCTGTACAGTATTTATGCCTTTAAAGTGCACTTTACAAAGAGTTTTTAACAGATAAGACTTTTTTTTACTTTTTTCTGACCTTCGGAATGGATTAATTGGTTTTTAATGCATTTACAAATTTTTTTTTAATCATGTCCCTTTATGCCTTTAAAGTGCACTTTATAAAGAGTTTTGAACAGATAAAAGACATTTTTTGTTTAACTTTTTTCTGACCTCCAAAACGGATTACTTTTCATTGCATTCCTATGGGAAACCATGTTTCGAGTTACAAATTTTTCGCAATACAAAAAGTCCCACAGAACGAATTAAATTCGTAAACCGAGGTACGCCTGTATAGCCACTATTGCACCCTATCTCATATCAGGTAAAGCTTACAAAAACAGTGATTAGTGCAGCGCTACAGCATAAATAAAAAATAACAAAAATGTGCAAACAAGTTAATTTCTCTTCATTGCAGTGCTTCCATCCTTCTTTCCTTATATGAACACCAAATGCTTCAAAACATAAAGGTGCAAAACTCAGTCACCAGATGTCTGATCACCTCCAGCAGTGTGACCTTACATAGTATTATGTTTGGTCTAACTGTCGTTTTTGTCCCAATGTGGACACTGAAAGTTCAACTTGATGGACCCCAGTTATCATTCACAACTTCTCCGGATTCAAAATCCATCCATCATATCACCTTATAAATAAAAGACTCCACATGTCATGCAGGATCCCCTTGAGAAAGTTACAAGACGAGTGACGAAATGCATTGGGGCGGGGCCTTGGATGACGTCACGACACCCCACAGAGCTAGCGGTGTTTATGGACTGAGGCCACTGTAACCATTGTGGATTATCCATTGCACAGGTCTGGATCTCGGGCATATACTGCATATAGAGGCTGATTTTATTTGGTGCAATTGGGCACCCATCACATGTGAGTGCGCATTTTATTTTGGTATGGAGATATTAAAATGTTTTAAAGTTTATGCACTATGTGGAGTCTTTTATTGATGAGTTGATGTGATGGATGGAGTTTAAATCCGGAGAAGCTGTGAATTTTAATTGGGGTCCATCAAGTTGAACTTCAGCGTCTACATTGGGACGAAAAGCGCAGTTAGACCAAACATAATACTATGTAAGGTCACACTGCTGGAGGTGATCAGACATCTGGTGGTGGAGTTTTGCACCTTTATGTTTTGGAGCATTTGGTGTTCATATAAGGAAAGAAGGATGGAAGCACGGCAATGAAGAGAAATTAACTTGTGTATACTTTTTTGTGATTTATTATTTGTGGTGTAACGCTGCAGTAATCACTGTATTTGTAGGATGGATGTAGCAACAGGGTGTAAGCCAGGAGGCTGAGCAGGTCCATTGGAAAATTCTGAGGCCAGCAATGGGTTGCTGGGACGCTGGCCATCCTAGCAACCAAGGACAGGGACGATGACAGCACAACAGTGATATCTTGGAGTGAACCTGACCAAACTGAAACCACTGTGAGAACACAGTAGACCCACACTGAGGATATGCCACTGACCCTAGTTTCCGGCTGGAAAATATCTTGCACAGGAATGGATTTGGCCCATGGGCTGTAGTTATGAGACCCCTGTTCTAATTCAACTGATAAAGATTAAATCAAGTTGCAGTCATATGTGTATAACCTATACCCACTATAGAATTGCCTGAATAAAAAAAAAACTGTTCTGGGCAGTAGGGTGTTTGCCATCCGAATTCCAGCTTGAGGCATAACTAAAGACAAAACTTTATTTTCGGTTTTGGATAAGGTAGAGAGGAATTAGAACACCCATCAAGTGTTTTACTGCTGTCTTTGCTTTCATTAGGGAGATTCACCCTCTCTGTTTGTCCTGTTTACCATTATCACTGAAAGTGAAAGTAAAAGAAACCCCAAACTTTGGATTGTCCCCAGAATTGTAATGGAGGCAAAAGTTTCCAATGGGGACACTAGTTCTCTTAAACTGGGGGTCCCCAACAAATTCCCTTAACCACTTGCCCTCCAGAGGATTTACCCCCCTTCCTGACCAAGCCATTTTTTGCAATACGGCGCTGCGTTACTTTAACTGACAATTGCGCGGTCATGCAACTCTGAACATAAATAAAATTTATGTCCTTTTTTTCCCCAGAAATAGAGCTTTCTTTTGGTGGTATTTGATCACCCTGCATTTTTTATTTTTTGTGCTAGAAACAAAAAAGACAACAATTTTGAAAAAAAATATATATTCTTGACTTTTTGCTCTAAAACATATCCAGTAAAAAAAATTTAAAAAATCTAATTTCTTTATAAATTTAGGCTAAAATGTATTATGCTACGCCTTTGCAAAAAAAATCCCAATACGTGTAAAATAATTGGGTTACATGAAAGTTATAGCATTTACAAATGGTGGTATATCTAATGGAATTTTTTTTTTATATACTAGTAATAGCGGCTATCAGCGACTTATAGCGTGACTGCGGCGGGCATTCTGACACTGGGTGGGACCTGACTAACTGCCATTGACATCCCTAGTGACACTAATACAGTGATCAGAGCAAATAAAAAGCACTGACACTGTACTAATGACACAGGGCAGGAAAGGATTAACTGTGTGTTGTGTGTGTTTTACTCTGTGTGCTGTTTTACTACAGAGACATGCTGCTTTGTATCTCTCTGCTGTGCAGAGAAATACAAAGCAGCATGTCCTTGCTGGCAGGAGAGAGACCTCTATTGTTTACACACAGGTCTCTCCCCGGTCAGCTGTACACGGCAATTGCCGGGTGCCAGCGGGGAATCTTTGGCCGGGACCCGGTGGTTGGCATCCCTAGTTGACAATGAAGGCACAGGTAGGGCGTCGCAGACACGTGCGCCACCTACCCGGATATGCAAATCACACACACATTTCATATATCCTGTATAATATTATATATGTGTGACTTTGCGCAGCCCTGCTGCCCAGCAGCGGTATTTCTGCTATAGGGCGATTGGAAAGTGGTTAATTTCCAGAGATTTTCTCACTTTCTCACCTGTTTTGACTATGAGACAGGAAGTGAAATCTCTTCAATGGGACACAGATGGCAAAAAAATCAACTGACAGAGGTTATAACCCTCCCGTACTCTATCCAAAATGAAAAAAGGTTTTGCTTATAGTTCTACTTTAATCTTCAATGCTGATCGGACAGTACCTTTTTAGTGGTACATAATAAATAACATGTAAATGACACATCTCCTATTATACATCTCCCTAGTTGATGCCAATGCCAAAGGCTAAAGGTACAGCAAGAGAAGCTCTTGGATGGAAGTGGAAGGCTTTACATTTCTCCCACAATTCTCTTGTATATCGAGATACCCAGCTACAGCAACAGTATAAACTGCACTTTTAGGAAACAAAAGAAGTCTCAAAGAGATCCCAGATAAACATCTTTTCATCCAGACGGAAGTGAGACCATCCATTGGACTCAATAAGATGGAAGGTCATCGAGCAAAAGTTCAGCTCTATTCAAATGGTTGAAACCAGCAAACCTTTAAAAAAGCGGTAATAATATCACTTGTAGGCTGCCACCAAGTTACTTGCAGTTAAATACTTCACAACAAAGAGACCAGATGGGCTTTATACTGTTTTCACATCACTCCCATTGCTGGTTAGTGTAAATAGGGAAACCACATTAAAGCATCTTTAATGATGACATTTTTGTCTGAAAGCTAAAAAAATAAGATGGTTAAATGCCACTAAAAAACAAAGATGTTAGTTGATTCTCATAAAAGAGTTCTTAAAGCACGTAACAATATATCCAAGAACACTGTATAGAACAATGCGGAAAAAATTCCAAGGAACCATTGGCGCCTTGGATTTCAACAATGACTTGGGTCACCATTGACCTTATGGAGCCACTGACTCTCCAGAATTGCTTCATTGGTTGATTCAGGTGCCGCTAAAAAGAACTCACTGTATACCCTACCCTATGCCTCCCCCACACACAAATATATCTATTCACCCTGAGTAGCTCTCAGGGTTAACATGGCTGAGTAATTCTCTCCTTTAAAGCTTGAATTTTTGCTATCTACCATTCAACCACTAGATATTTTGTATTGCTCACTGTTAAGGCTCCATTCACACTTTTGCGACTTGTCATGTGACTTTGGACACTAAAGTCGCATAACCCATGTTTTTTAATGACAGCTGTTCATATATGTGCGACTTAACCTCCCTGGCGGTATGATTATTTCAGATTTTTGGTGCTGAAAGCGGTACCATTATTTTGCATGGAAATATGTAGTTTTTTTATTGTAGGCTGTAATTTTTAGGAATAACTCACTGAAATCTGTCCGAACAAGAGTCTATTAAACATCCCGGGTATGATAAAATTTGAAACACGAAATCATAAATTATAATTTAATAAATAATCATAAAAAATAATAATATAATAATAATACATTTAATTCAATAATATAATCAAACCAAAAACACTGATATTTGAAATAGAGCGCCAAGTTCACACATTGCTGAGCAAAGTCGCAAAATCGTTTTCAGTGTCTGATGATGAATTTCCCCACAAATCATTATCACTCAATTCTGCAAGTGGTTCTGATTTACTATCGCTGTTCTCTAGTTGGTCTAAAACCGATTTGACCTAAAGGGACATTTTTTGGACGCCATGGACTTTTCTCAGTTTCCAGGCAGAAAGAACAGACAAAATGCAGGCAGGGCGCAGGACAAAGCACTAGGGACAAAATGTATGTGAAATGGGTTGAAACAGCAATGTTTTACTATGTAAAATTTGTTTGGAAAAAAATTACATTTTTAAAAATTTTTAAATTTCCCGCTGCCGCTGGCGCCCGTACGTCCCGACATCACAGGGACCGGAACACAGAATCCGGATGCCGGCATCGGCCGGAGGAGATGGCCGGGGACGCTGCAGGGGACACATCGCGGGAGCGAAGGACAAGGTAAGCTCTGCAGGGACTCCCTATGCAGCGCCGCATTGTAAGCCCGAGTGTAGCTCGGGGTTAACGCTTTTGGTACTGACATTTTACCCCGGCTACACTCGGGAATACCGCTAGGGAGGTTAAAGTCTCAGCAACGTTGAAAAACTTCCTGCACTACTTTGGTCCAACTTTCATGCGGCCTGAGTTCTATAGACTGCAATGTAAACCCTCAAACGTTGCACCTGAATGTTATACATGCAAGAGTTGTGCAACAGTTGTCCTTTATCATTGGTCAAAGCCAAAGTTGCATCCAAGTCCCACCCATCCAAAGTTGCGTCAAAGTTGCATTCCTAAGTTGTACAAGTGTGAATGGAGCATTACTGTCAAACAAGACTGTAATTTGCTTAAAATTGTATCTAAATGTATAAAACAAAGTAATTTACAAGACTGTTTGATAGTACCACTAACAATGATGTCATGTACAGTATGTATACCTCTTCTTCTACTTCTTTGTGATATAATTTGTTATACTTTTTGGAATGTGTGAATTTCATTCATAGTATGTGTAGAAAAAACTCCACCACATTCCCACTACCTTTGGCAAAAAAGTTGCCAAAGGAGTTCTTACTCCATTCTCCAGCACTGCCCTCCAAGTCCTTCTCAGGTTCTGGCCAAAAGTTGAATTTTGGTTTCAATAAACCCACTTCATAGTTACATAGTTAGTCTGGCTGAAAAAAGACAAAAGTCCATCCAGTTCAACCATTAAAAAAAAAAGTTTATACTGGTAATCCTATACCCACAGCTGATCCAGAGGAAGGCAAAAAACCCAGCAAAGCATGATCCAATTTGCTTCTGCAGGGGAACAAATTCCTTCCTGATCCCCCGAGAGGCAATCGGATATTCCCTGGATCAACTTTACCTATAAATGTTAGTATCCAGTTATATTCCGTTTATCTAAGAAATAATCCAGGACTTTTTTAAAGTAATCCACTGAGCTGGCCAGAACCAACTCTTGAGGGAGTCTATTCCACATTTTCACAGCTCTCACTGTGAAGAAACCTTTACGTGTTTGGGGATTAAATTTCTTTTCCTCCAGACGTAAAGAGAGCCCCCTTGTCCTCTGTGATGACCTCAGGATGAATAACTCTACACCGAGTTCACTATATGAACTAGAGATGAGCGAATTATTCAAAAATTCGATTCGGCTGATTCGCCGAATTCGCGGAATAAATTCGATTCGGGGCGAATATATTCGCTGCGAATTTAACTTATAAAAAGGGTGTTTCTAGGCTTCAGAGAGCCTTTATATTAGTGCAGAACACTGTACCTTTAATTTAAATGCCCTTGGAGTCTGCTGGGGAAGAGAACTAATACTGTCAGTCAGTATGACATGCAGATGAGTGCCGTCGATCTTAGAATCACCGCACACTTCACTCATTAGGCCAAAACCAGAGTGTGGAGCCACAGTGTGGCGGTGGAGGCAGCAGCAATGGGAGGCCATACAGCACCCTATGACAAAATGGAACCCACCAGCAGTGTGAGGAGACCTGAAAGTGGCACATGGCAGAGTGTGGCGATGGAGACAGCAGCAATGGGAGGCCGTACAGGGACCCATGACACACTCTGGACCTGGCAGCAGCATGAGGAGGCGGTACAGGGGCCCATGACAGATTACGGGCCTGGCAGCAGCAGTGGGCGGGCGGTGGATGCAGCAGTATTCGGAAGCCAAACACAGGCCTCGGTTAAAAAGCGGAAGCCGTCAGCAGCGTGAGCAGACGACAGAGGCACATGGCGCAGGGTGGCGGTGGAGGCAGCAGTATTCGGAAGCCATACACAGGCCTAGGTTAAAAAGCGGAAGCCGTCAGCAGCGTGAGCAGACGACAGAGGCACATGGCGCAGGGTGGCGGTGGATGCAGCAGCAATGGAAGGCCATACAGCACCCTATCACAAAATGGAACCCACCAACAGTGTAAGGAGACCTGAAAGTGGCACATGGCGCAGGGTGGCGGTGGAGGCAGCAGTATTTGGAAGACATACACAGGACTAGGTTAAAAAGCGGAAGCCGTCAGCAGCGTGAGCAGACGACAGAGGCACATGGCGCAGGGTGGCGGTGGATGCAGCAGTATTCGGAAGCCAAACACAGGCCTCGGTTAAAAAGCGGAAGCCGTCAGCAGCGTGAGCAGACGACAGGCACATGGCGCAGGGTGGCGGTGGAGGCAGCAGCAATGGGAGGCCATACAGCACCCTATGACAAAATGGAACCCACCAGCAGTGTGAGGAGACCTGAAAGTGGCACATGGCAGAGTGTGGCGATGGAGACAGCAGCAATGGGAGGCTGTACAGGGACCCATGACTCACTCTGGACCTGGCAGCAGCATGAGGAGGCGGTACAGGGGCCCATGGCAGAGTGGCGGAGCGTAAGCAGCTAAAATTGAAGGCCATACAGAGGCCTATGTTAAAAAGTCCCCCCAGCAGCAGCGTGGGGAGACGACTATCAAGAGTCCAATGGCAGAGTGGCGGAGCAGAAGCAGCTTCAATTGAAGGCCATACACAGGCCTAGGTTTAAAAGTCCCTCACAGTTAATTCCAATAACGAACTCTACTCCTCCGTGCAATCTACTTACGAGACCCTGGGCAGGTCTGGGTCCAATTTGTGGTAGAGACTGGTTTTGTTCAGCCATGCTTGAGCGAGTAATAACAGGTCTGTGCTGCCCTTTGGTGTCTGGCTTAATGCGCACAACACTGAACGTCCCAGCGTTTGTCAACGATTTGCCATTAAGTGATGCAAACCCGCTGAACCACGTTCATGAGGAGCCGGTACAGGGGGCCATGAATCAGTATGGACCTGGCAGCAGCGTGAGCAGACGACAGAGGCACATGGCGCAGGGTGGCGGTGTAGGCAGCATTATTCTGAAGCCTTACACAGGCCTAGGTTAAAAAGCGGAAGCCGTCAGCAGCGTGAGCAGACGACAGAGACACATGGCGCAGGGTGGCGGTGGATGCAGCAGTATTCGGAAGCCAAACACAGGCCTCGGTTAAAAAGCGGAAGCCGTCAGCAGCGTGAGCAGACGACAGAGGCACATGGCGCAGGATGGCGGTGGAGGCAGCAGCAATGGAAGGCCATACAGCACCCTATCACAAAATGGAACCCACCAACAGTGTAAGGAGCCCTGAAAGTGGCACATGGCAGAGTCTGGCGATGAAGTCAGCAGCAATGGGAGGCCGTACAGGGACCCATGACACACTCTGGACCTGGCAGCAGCAAGAGGAGGCGGTACAGGGGCCCATGGCAGAGTGGCAAAGCGTAAGCAGCTTAAATTGAAGGCCATACAGAGGCCTATGTTAAAAATAATAACATTGTTCTGTTAGTCGATCCTGCTCAGATGCTCACACACTGTAGTTAACAGGAGACATTTTATTAGGTGCTTCTAGCTGCCATTATACATGTGTCTGCCCTAGAACTACAACCAAAGAGAGGCAATAACACAGTTGTACCAGTATCTAAGTAGTGAGACCCCTAGAGGCCATACACAGCATATAACATATTGCTACATCTCTTTTAAATAAAAGAACAATGAAATATAACAAACACAAAATGGTGAAGTAGAACATAGCTATAAATTAGATATAATCCTTGAGGTGAGCCGGCTTTCTGATTGTTCTGCCAGCTCGCGTAACATATGAGGTTTCTTCTGATTCTGGCAGTCTATTTTCTGGGACTGTCTCTCTCTGCCTAGAGACCTCCCTATGCTCCTCAGCAGTTCCTGTTTCTTTGTTGCTGGTATTCATAGTCTCATCGCTTTGAGTGTCCATATACTGTTCCCAGGGCCCTGTATCATCTCCTTCTTGTGTTTTTCTCAGATGTCTCCGATTTCTCCTCCATCTTCTTCCTTCCTCTGTTATAATTTCATAGGACCGTGGTCCCAATTTCTGTACAACCTTCGCTTTTTTCCAGTGTTTGTCATATTTCCCTATTGGCTGAATCTGTACATTGTCATTGCTCTGGAGAACAGGCAGATCTTTTGCAGATTTATTATAATAGAAAGCTTGCCTATCTTGATTCTTCGTTAGTTTGGCTTTAACATTGCCCACAAGCTTTAGCTTTAGTAGTTGACCTGCAGTTGGTAGGAGAGTCCTTGTACGTCTACTCATAAGCCGCTGTGCTGGACTGGTGTCTAGGCCTTGTGTGGGTGTGTTTCTGTGGTCCAGTATAGACAGGTATATCTCTGTACCTGCCTGTTTTGCCTTTTGCATGAGTCTTTTGGCTGTTTTTACTGCTGACTCGGCTTTACCATTACTCTGCGGATAGCCAGGAGATGATGTCTGGTGCTCAAATTCCCACCTCTCCCTGAATTTTTTGAATTCTTCCGATGTAAATTGAGCGGCTTTGTCAGAGAACACAATATCCGGAATGCCATATCTGGCAAAATGGGCCTTGAGTTTTTTAATTACTGTTTTGGCCCTTGTGTCCTGTAAGTAGTCTATCTCCCAGAAGTTGGAAAAATAGTCCACAGTTACCAGATATTCCTTGTCGTTCCACGTGAACAGATCTGTTCCTACCTTTGACCATGGTCTGTTTGGAATTGGATGTGGTTGCAATGTCTCTTTCGGTTGCTTATCATTGCACGATGCACATATTTCACACTGTGCTATAAAGTTTTTTATGTGGTCATTCATTCCAGGCCAATAAACATATTCTCGTGCACGACGTAGACATCCTTCTACACCTAAGTGAGTCGAGTGCAATCTTTCTATAATGTCTCTTCTAAGGGATTGTGGTATGACAGCTCTTTCTCCTTTAAAGATGATTCCATGCTGCACAGAGAGTTCATCTCTTATGTGAAAAAATGGAGAAACCTCCATTGGAGCATGCTGCTTGTGTTTTGGCCATCCCTTCAAGATGACAGTCGATAGGATCTGTAGAGTTTTATCTTCCGCTGTGCAGGTCTGTATTTGTTTCAGTCTGTCTTTTGAGACAGACAGATATTCACACATATTGATGCTTTCAATGTCTTTTTCTTCTTCATTTGTGATGGGTAAGTAAGCTCTGCTTAGGGCATCTGCAATCAGTAAATCCTTTCCTGGACAGTAACAAATGTTAAAATCATATTTCTGAAGCCTTAACAGCATACGCTGCAGTCTTTTTGGGGCATTCAGTAGTGGCTTCTTTGTAATACTTTCTAAAGGCTTGTGATCTGAATGCACCACCACTTGTCGACCGTAGGTGTACTGGTGAAATTTCTCTAACCCAAATACTACCGCTAGTAGTTCCTTCTCGATTTGAGCATATCCTTGCTCTGTTAGAGTTAACGCTCTGCTTGCATATGTGATTGGCTGTTTATCCTGCATTAGTGTGGCTCCAAGGCCGGTTTCTGAGGCATCACATTGTACTACCACTGCTTGATCTGGATCAAAATATTTTAGCGTTGCTGCGTCTGCAATAGCATTTTTCACTGACTGAAAAGCAGTTTCATGGCTTTCTGTCCATTCCCAGAGTATGTCTTTGTGAGTTAGCTGTCTCAGTGGCTCACACATGTCTGATAAATGCTTGCAAAATTTGGAAAGATAATTCACCATGCCCAGGAATCGTTGTACTCCACGTATATCTGTAGGTGTCGGCATGTCCTGTATCGCCCTCACCTTCTCTGGATCGACTTTAACACCATTTGAGGTAAGAAGATGTCCAATATATGGTACTTCTGTCATTTTTAGTTTGAATTTTTCCAGGTTCAGTTTGATTTGTTTTTTTCTACATCTGTCTAAGAATTGTATCATCTTTTTATCGTGATCCTTTGTTGCGGATTCTAGATCATCACCTTCCCTAACTATTAGTATATCGTCTGCTATTATTTTTACTCCAGACAGTCCTTCCAAAGCTTGCATCAATTTTTGTTGGAACACTTCTGGAGCCGGGCTTACTCCCATTGGCATTCTAAGCCACTTATAGCGTCCAAATGGGGAAGAAAATGCTGTTAATAAACTTGATTCTTTATCCAGTTCCACGTGCCAGAACCCATTTTTCACATCACATACCGAAAATATTTTAGCCTTTGATAGATCTGGTAGAATATCTTCTATTGTTGGCATTGGATAGTGATTTCTTTTAAGGGCCTTGTTCAGTGGCTTAGGATCAATGCATATTCTTAACTTGCCTGATGGTTTTTTCACTATCACCAAACTGCTTATCCAGTCTGTGCTTTCCTGTACTGGTGCTATCATACCTCTGCTGTGCAAATCCTGCAGTTCCTCTTTAAGCGGTTGCATTAAGGCTACAGGTACTCTTCTTGTAGGCAGTCTGGTAGGCTGTATTGTATGATCAATTTCTAGTTTGTATTTACCTTCCAGGCACCCATCACCTTCAAATAAATCAGCATACTCTGTTTTTATGTGGTGAAAATCCAAAATGTATTCTGCCTTTTGTGTAGGATTTTGAGTATTGTCAGAAACTTCCAGAGCCATGATGTTATGGGACTGCACCTTTATTAAGTCCATAGCCTGAACTGCTTTAACTCCCAGCAAAGGAATGTGATCGTCCTCCTGCAACACAGTAAACTCCACTCTGTAGCTCTTTCTGTTACGTGGATTTCTTAATTTTAGCTTGCATGTTCCCATGGGTTTCAGAACACTTTTGTTGTACATGACCAGTACCTTATCAGTGGGCTCAATGGGAACCTGTTTGTTAAGCAGAGTAAATGGAATGACATTGCAGCTTGCTCCACAATCCAGCTGAAATCGTATGGGCTGTTCATCCACCATAAATATGGCAAAGAGCTGCTTTGCATCATTGGCTACTGGCTGTTTGACTACATTGACGTTCTCTGTTGCAGACTGCAGCTGCAGCCATGTGATGCCCTCTGTGCTGTCCTCGTCTGTGTCCTGGGTCACTGAGTGGACTTGTCTGTACAGTTTGCTGGTTTTGAATCTGCACACAGCTGAAAAGTGGTTCATCTTGCCACAAGTCCTGCAGGACTCCCCATACACTGGACATTTATCTTTGTCTCTTTCATGTCTTTTGCCACAGAATTTACACTGGACTGAGCTCACAGGGAGCCTGGACCTTGCTCTGCCTTTCACAGATACTGCATGTACTGAGGCATCACTGGTGCCCTCCATCATCTTCAGCCTGTCTTTAGTCAGCTCTGCAGCCCTGCAGATTTGTATACATTTCTCCAGCGCCAGCTCTTCCTCCCTCAGTAATCTTTCTCTGAGGTGAGAGTCTCTGATGCCACACACTATCCTGTCTCGGATAAGGGAGTCCCTGATGTCCCCAAATCCACAGGTTGCAGCCAGTCTCCTCAGCTCTGTCACATATCTGTCCACACTGTCCCCAATCTCCTGATTCCTTGAGAAGAACTTGTATCTCTCCACCGTCTCATTCTTTTTGGGGTCACAGTGCTTATCAAATGCTTGCAGTATGTCTGTCAGTGCCATGCTGTCTGTGAGCAGGGTCTCGGCTAGTTCTCTGCCTTTTTCCCCAATCAAGTAATAAAACAGCTTTACTTCCCTCTGCTCATCTCTGGGTGCCACTGTCAGGTCCACATACAGAGTAAACTCTTCCTTCCAGTGTCTCCATGTCTGTGAGAGATTGGAAGAAGTGACATCCAGTCTCTGAGGGGGTTTCAGGCCACTCTCCATAGTGCAGTCTGATAGGAACTCTGTACTTACAGTTGCTGATTCTCTGTACAGTTCCAGTGTCACACAATCTGTATTTGTAGACAGAAGACTTGCTATTCAGAGGTTCAGTGCCCAGCTGCCACCATGTTCTGTTAGTCGATCCTGCTCAGATGCTCACACACTGTAGTTAACAGGAGACATTTTATTAGGTGCTTCTAGCTGCCATTATACATGTGTCTGCCCTAGAACTACAACCAAAGAGAGGCAAAAACACAGTTGTACCAGTATCTAAGTAGTGAGACCCCTAGAGGCCATACACAGCATATAACATATTGCTACAAACATGTTTGGGGCATGATTCATGGCGGATTTAGTCAGTTGTGTCAGGAACTGGTGGTTTGAAATCCAGATTAATCCACGCCTGATTCATTTTCACAAACGTGAGTCTCTCCACACTTTGGGTGGACAGTCGTGTCCTCCGCGGAGTTACAATACCTCCTGCCGCACTAAACACGCGCTCCGATGCCACGCTACTGGCCGGGCATGACAGCCTTTCAAGGGCAAATTCAGCTAGTTGGGGCCAAAGGTCAAGTTTCGTTGCCCAGTAGTCAAGGGGATTGTCTACCTCGGTTGGCAGGGTGCTGTCCAAGTAGGCCCGAGCCTGTTGTTTGAGGTCCTGCTCCAGGTCCACCTGATGCTGCTGCTGCTGCGGCTGGTTAGTAGTTTCCTCACTGCGCTGGTGAAGAAAGCTACTCATCATCGACTGCAGACTGAGGCAGCCGCTGCTGGTGGAGCTGCCACTGCTCCTACCACCCCACCCCTCCCCTGCTGCCATGGCAGCGGAACGCGAGCGCACAGGGCCCACAGTGTCTGAGGATGGACGTTGGCGCAGAAAGGCAGAGACCAACTGACTACATAGGTGGTTTTTATAGTACTTTATTTTGGCCTCCCTCTCAGCAGGTGTGAAAAAGGCCACCATTTTTGAACGGTAGCGAGGGTCCAACAAGGTGGACAGCCAAAAGTCATCCCTCTGTCTGATGGTTATTATTCGGCTGTCGCTACGCAAGCAACCGAGCATGCTATGGGCCATTTGTGCCAAGGAATGCGAGGGACTCCCTGCCTCCATCTCCACAGCATACTGCCACGGTGCGTCTGGGTCCTCTGTCTCCTCCTCCTCTACCAGATGCTCCTGCTCCTCCACTCCTGTCCGCTGAGTGGAAAAACCACCCATTTCACTCAATAATTCCTGAGCACCAATGTCCTCCTCTACCTCCTCCTCTTCTTCCTGTCCTGCCCCCACAGGGGTCATGTGGCGTTGAGATCTGTGCGCCACGTCTACCGCACCCTGACCAGCCATTGTTAACAGCATTTGTTCCAGGACGTGCAACAGAGGAATGACGTCGTTCATCCCATAGTCCTGCCGACTCACGAATAGCGTGGCCTCCTCAAAGGGCCTGAGCAAGCGGCAGGTGTCACGCATGAGCTGCCAATGGCTGACATCTAAGTTACACAGGGGAGTACCTTTATCCGCTTGTAACATCAGGAAATCGGTGATGGCCTTTCGCTGTTCGTAAAGGCGGTCTAACATATGTAGGGTTGAATTCCACCTTGTTGCAACGTCGCAGATCAGGCGATGCTGTGGAATTCCGTTCTGCCGCTGCAGCTCAAGGAGGGTGTGCTTTGCGGTGTAGGAATGGCTGAAATGCATGCAAAGTTTACGTGACATTTTAAGGATGTCTTGCAGTGGGATGGTGGATTTTAGGAACAGCTTGACAACCAGATTGAACACGTGAGCCATGCATGGCGCATGGCACAACCTTCCTTGACGCAGAGCAGACACCATGTTCTTTCCGTTGTCGGTCAACATGGTTCCGATTTTCAGTTTGCGCGGAGACAGCCATCTGTCGATTTCTCTGTTCATTACACTCAGAAGTTCCTCCCCTGTGTGACTACGTTCGCCAAGGCATACCAGGTGCAGCACAGCGTGACACCGTTGCGCCCTGCACATGTGATATGCCGGTCGGGTAATGGGACTTGGCACGGGGGTGGCGGCTGAGGACACGGCGGAAGAAGAGGTGGTAGAGGCAGACATCTTTGCTGGACCAAGGACATGCAAACGTGGAGGCAAAAGCGGCGTGACCTGTCCAAGTTGCTGGTGCGGCTGTGCCGGCACCACGTTCACCCAGTGGGCCGTAAATGACATGTACTGTCCCTGACCGTAGTTACAGCTCCACACGTCGGCGCTGCCGTGCACTTTGGCAGAGACCGACATGCTCAAAGACTGGCCCACCATCTCTTCTACATGTGAATGCAGGGCTGGCACTGCCTTTTTGGCGAAGAAATGCTGGCTTGGCACTCTCCACCGCGGCTCGGCACAAGCCATCATTTCTCGGAAAGGTGCTGAGTCCACCACTTGGAAAGGGAGGGACTGCAGCACCAGCAACTTGGACAGGAGGACGTTCAGCTTCTGCACCGTCGGGTGCGTGCTCGCAAACTGTTGTCTCTTGGTAACGGATTCCAAGAAAGACTGCTGACGGAATCCGTGAAGAGGAGTAGCAGGAGAAGGAGCATCTGAACGAGCGGAAGATGCCAACGAGCAACAACTCCCCTCAGCAGAGGTGTTGGAGCCTTGACTGGCTGATAGAGGGCGATTGACGTCGGGTGACGGAGCAAGTAACGGAGCGGGTGATGGAGCGGGGGCTGGGGCAGGCAGAACCGCCGTATCTTTATCACGGTTTTCCCAGGCCACCGAATGGCGACGCTGCATATGCTGACGCAACGCTGTAGTCCCAACATGGGCCCCCTGGCCACGCTTGACTTTCTGGCCACATAGTCGACATACGGCTACGTTTACTTCCTCGGACGGCTTGACGAAAAATTGCCACACCGCCGAGTAGGAAACTTTGCCCCCGCTACTCCTCACTGGCTGACTGCTACTTCCTCCGTGCACACCGGCACCACTACTGGCCGTGGTGGTAGGCTGCAGTGGAGCTAGTGCTCTACTCCGTGGCCGTTTGCCTCCACTGACACTGCTGTGACCCTGCTGCCTCCTGGGCAGCCCACCGACTGTTTTGCTCGCTGGCAAGCTGGCACCCTCTTCTCCTGATGATGCGGAAGCAATAGCCTGATGACGACGAGGCTGCCAAGTGCGATCAGCCTCATCATCATCAATTAGGGTCTCCGCGTCACTACTAGCCCCCTCGGCTGCGTGTGGGTCAGGAGACAGACCTGTCTCTAGACCGGCTACCGAGCCACTCTCTTCGCCAGTACTTCTTCGCCTGGCTGCTGAAGAGGCGGATGTCTCCCCCCGTTCCTGACCGCCCTCTGTTAGCTCTTCCTCACTGTACAGTGGGGCTGAGCCCACAGCATGCGATACTTCACTTGGTGAGGGAACACCAAAGGACAGGGGCAGGTAGAGGACACGTGATTTCAGTGGGCTTGCTCCCGGGCCATGCCAACTAACGGTTGTGTCTGACGTACCCACCGACCGTTGGCTGTAGGTGTCAGAGGTGACCTGGGAAGAGGAAGACGACCGAGTCAACCAATCGATGACGGCAGGGTTGTCGGTGGAGACACGACCGCTGGATGACACCGGGAGCACTGGCCTCTGGCTGCGACTAGTGCTGCCTCGACCCCTTCCTCTGCTGCCACGTCTGCTCGCTCCTGAAACATTGCCTCCTCTGCCACTCCTCTGCGTGTTGTCTGACATACTCTTTAATTCAATAAGCACCCCAAACATAAAACAGGATTTAACTCTTTGAACGTACAATAGTGGTTGTGAAGCAGAAAGTAATGATTCTGTGTCCCTGAGTAACAATTCTGTGTCCCTGAGTAACGATTCTGTGTCCCTGAGTAACAATTCTGTGTCCCTGAGTAACAATTCTGTGTCCCTGAGTAACGATTCTGTGTCCATCAGTAACAATTCTGTGTCCCTGAGTAACGATTCTGTGTCCCTGAGTAACGATTCTGTGTCCCTGAGTAACGATTCTGTGTCCCTGAGTAACAATTCTGTGTCTGTCCCTGAGTAACGATTCTGTGTCCCTGAGTAATGATTCTGTGTCCCTGAGTAACAATTCTGTGTCTGTCCCTGAGTAACGATTCTGTGTCCCTGAGTAACGATTCTGTGTCCCTGAGTAACAATTCTGTGTCCATGAGTAACGATTCTGTGTCCCTGAGTAACGATTCTGTGTCCCTGAGTAACAATTCTGTGTCCCTGAGTAACGATTCTGTGTCCCTGAGTAACAATTCTGTGTCCCTGAGTAACGATTCTGTGTCCCTGAGTAACGATTCTGTGTCCCTCAGTAACAATTCTGTGTCCCTCAGTAACAATTCTGTGTCCCTGAGTAACGATTCTGTGTCCCTGAGTAACGATTCTGTGTCCCTGAGTAACAATTCTGTGTCTGTCCCTGAGTAACGATTCTGTGTCCCTGAGTAACAATTCTGTGTCCCTGAGTAACGATTCTGTGTCCCTGAGTAACAATTCTGTGTCCCTGAGTAACAATTCTGTGTCTGTCCCTGAGTAACGATTCTGTGTCCCTGAGTAACGATTCTGTGTCCCTGAGTAACAATTCTGTGTCCCTGAGTAACGATTCTGTGTCCCTGAGTAACGATTCTGTGTCCCTGAGTAACAATTCTGTGTCCATGAGTAACGATTCTGTGTCCCGGAGTAACGATTCTGTGTCCCTGAGTAACGATTCTGTGTCCCTGAGTAACGATTCTGTGTCCCTGAGTAACGATTCTGTGTCCCTGAGTAACGATTCTGTGTCCCTCAGTAATGATTCTGTGTCCCTGAGTAACAATTCTGTGTCCCTGAGTAACGATTCTGTGTCCCTGAGTAACGATTCTGTGTCCAAGTAACAATTCTGTGTCTGTCCCTGAGTAACGATTCTGTGTCCCTGTGTAACGATTCTGTGTCCCTGAGTAACGATTTTGTGTCCCTGAGTAACAATTCTGTGTCCCTGAGTAACAATTCTGTGTCTGTCCCTGAGTAACGATTCTGTGTCCCTGAGTAACAATTCTGTGTCCCTGAGTAACGATTCTGTGTCCCTGAGTAACGATTCTGTGTCCCGGAGTAACAATTCTGTGTCCCTGAGTAACAATTCTGTGTCCCCGAGTAACGATTTTGTGTCCCCGAGTAACGATTCTGTGTCCCCGAGTAACAATTCTGTGTCCCTGAGTAACAATTCTGTGTCCCTGAGTAACAATTCTGTGTCCCTCAGTAACGATTCTGTGTCCCTTAGTAACGATTCTGTGTCCCTCAGTAACAATTCTGTGTCCCTGAGTAACAATTCTGTGTCCCTGAGTAACAATTCTGTGTCCCTCAGTAACGATTCTGTGTCCCTCAGTAACGATTCTGTGTCCCTGAGTAACAATTCTGTGTCCCTGAGTAACGATTCTGTGTCCCTGAGTAACGATTCTGTGTCCCTCAGTAACAACTCTGTGTCCCTGAGTAACGATTCTGTGTCCCTGAGTAACAATTCTGTGTCTGTCCCTGAGTAACGATTCTGTGTCCCTGAGTAACAATTCTGTGTCCCTGAGTAACGATTCTGTGTCCCTGAGTAACAATTCTGTGTCCCTGAGTAACAATTCTGTGTCCCTGAGTAACGATTCTGTGTCCCTAAGTAACGATTCTGTGGCCCTAAAGTCTCTGTGGCCCTAACTCTGTCCCTAATACAGACAGGTCTGTCTCTCTTGAATGACCGGAGGCTAATGGAGAATTCTAAGATGGCCGCGATTTATAGCTCCACCATTACACAGTGCTGGCTGGCTGGCTGCTGATTGGCTAATGCGATCACATGTCATGAATGAATGCATTATGGGTCAGCGCGCCTTGTCTGCGCGCCTTCCCAGAGATCCCCGCTCCGTCGCCACACATGTCGCCGCCATTTTTGGGAAAATTCGCAACGGTTGTGTCTGACGTACCCACCGACCGTTGGCTGTAGGTGTCAGAGGTGACCTGGGAAGAGGAAGACGACCGAGTCAACCAATCGATGACGGCAGGGTTGTCGGTGGAGACACGACCGCTGGATGACACCGGGAGCACTGGCCTCTGGCTGCGACTAGTGCTGCCTCGACCCCTTCCTCTGCTGCCACGTCTGCTCGCTCCTGAAACATTGCCTCCTCTGCCACTCCTCTGCGTGTTGTCTGACATACTCTTTAATTCAATAAGCACCCCAAACATAAAACAGGATTTAACTCTTTGAACGTACAATAGTGGTTGTGAAGCAGAAAGTAATGATTCTGTGTCCCTGAGTAACAATTCTGTGTCCCTGAGTAACGATTCTGTGTCCCTGAGTAACAATTCTGTGTCCCTGAGTAACAATTCTGTGTCCCTGAGTAACAATTCTGTGTCCCTGAGTAACGATTCTGTGTCCCTCAGTAACAATTCTGTGTCCCTGAGTAACGATTCTGTGTCCCTGAGTAACGATTCTGTGTCCCTGAGTAACGATTCTGTGTCCCTGAGTAACAATTCTGTGTCTGTCCCTGAGTAACGATTCTGTGTCCCTGAGTAATGATTCTGTGTCCCTGAGTAACAATTCTGTGTCTGTCCCTGAGTAACGATTCTGTGTCCCTGAGTAACGATTCTGTGTCCCTGAGTAACAATTCTGTGTCCATGAGTAACGATTCTGTGTCCCTGAGTAACGATTCTGTGTCCCTGAGTAACAATTCTGTGTCCCTGAGTAACGATTCTGTGTCCCTGAGTAACAATTCTGTGTCCCTGAGTAACGATTCTGTGTCCCTGAGTAACGATTCTGTGTCCCTCAGTAACAATTCTGTGTCCCTCAGTAACAATTCTGTGTCCCTGAGTAACGATTCTGTGTCCCTGAGTAACGATTCTGTGTCCCTGAGTAACAATTCTGTGTCTGTCCCTGAGTAACGATTCTGTGTCCCTGAGTAACAATTCTGTGTCCCTGAGTAACGATTCTGTGTCCCTGAGTAACAATTCTGTGTCCCTGAGTAACAATTCTGTGTCTGTCCCTGAGTAACGATTCTGTGTCCCTGAGTAACGATTCTGTGTCCCTGAGTAACAATTCTGTGTCCCTGAGTAACGATTCTGTGTCCCTGAGTAACGATTCTGTGTCCCTGAGTAACAATTCTGTGTCCATGAGTAACGATTCTGTGTCCCGGAGTAACGATTCTGTGTCCCTGAGTAACGATTCTGTGTCCCTGAGTAACGATTCTGTGTCCCTGAGTAACGATTCTGTGTCCCTGAGTAACGATTCTGTGTCCCTCAGTAATGATTCTGTGTCCCTGAGTAACAATTCTGTGTCCCTGAGTAACGATTCTGTGTCCCTGAGTAACGATTCTGTGTCCAAGTAACAATTCTGTGTCTGTCCCTGAGTAACGATTCTGTGTCCCTGTGTAACGATTCTGTGTCCCTGAGTAACGATTTTGTGTCCCTGAGTAACAATTCTGTGTCCCTGAGTAACAATTCTGTGTCTGTCCCTGAGTAACGATTCTGTGTCCCTGAGTAACAATTCTGTGTCCCTGAGTAACGATTCTGTGTCCCTGAGTAACGATTCTGTGTCCCGGAGTAACAATTCTGTGTCCCTGAGTAACAATTCTGTGTCCCCGAGTAACGATTTTGTGTCCCCGAGTAACGATTCTGTGTCCCCGAGTAACAATTCTGTGTCCCTGAGTAACAATTCTGTGTCCCTGAGTAACAATTCTGTGTCCCTCAGTAACGATTCTGTGTCCCTTAGTAACGATTCTGTGTCCCTCAGTAACAATTCTGTGTCCCTGAGTAACAATTCTGTGTCCCTGAGTAACAATTCTGTGTCCCTCAGTAACGATTCTGTGTCCCTCAGTAACGATTCTGTGTCCCTGAGTAACAATTCTGTGTCCCTGAGTAACGATTCTGTGTCCCTGAGTAACGATTCTGTGTCCCTGAGTAACGATTCTGTGTCCCTCAGTAACAACTCTGTGTCCCTGAGTAACGATTCTGTGTCCCTGAGTAACAATTCTGTGTCTGTCCCTGAGTAACGATTCTGTGTCCCTGAGTAACAATTCTGTGTCCCTGAGTAACGATTCTGTGTCCCTGAGTAACAATTCTGTGTCCCTGAGTAACAATTCTGTGTCCCTGAGTAACGATTCTGTGTCCCTGAGTAACGATTCTGTGGCCCTAAAGTCTCTGTGGCCCTAACTCTGTCCCTAATACAGACAGGTCTGTCTCTCTTGAATGACCGGAGGCTAATGGAGAATTCTAAGATGGCCGCGATTTATAGCTCCACCATTACACAGTGCTGGCTGGCTGGCTGCTGATTGGCTAATGCGATCACATGTCATGAATGAATGCATTATGGGTCAGCGCGCCTTGTCTGCGCGCCTTCCCAGAGATCCCCGCTCCGTCGCCACACATGTCGCCGCCATTTTTGGGAAAATTCGATTCGTGCATCTGAAGTTTGCTAATTTTCGGATTCGGCGCAAATCGAATTTTTCCTAATCTTCGAAACGAATTCCATTTCGTCATGTTCGATTCGCTCATCTCTAATATGAACCACTGACGTATTTATACATGTTCATCATATCCCCCCTTATGTATTATACATGTTGATCATATCCCCCCTTATGTATTATACATGTTCATCATATCCCCCCTTATGTATTATACATGGAGATCATATCCCCCCTTATGTATTATACATGGAGATCATATCCCCCCTTATGTATTATACATGGAGATCATATCCCCCCTTATGTATTATACATGGAGATCATATCCCCTTATGTATTATACATGGAGATCATATCCCCCTTATGTATTATACATGGTGATCATATCCCCCCTTATGTATTATACATGTTGATCATATCCCCCCTTATGTATTATACATGGAGATCATATCCCCCCTTATGTATTATACATGGAGATCATATCCCCCCTTATGTATTTATACATGGTGATCATATCCCCCCTTATGTATTATACATGGAGATCATATCCCCCCTTATGTATTATACATGGTGATCATATCCCCTTATGTATTATACATGGTGATCATATCCCCCCTTATGTATTTATACATGTTGATCATATCCCCCCTTAATCTCCTCTTCTCAAGAGAGAATAAATTCAGTTCCTCTAATCTTTCCTCATAGCTGAGCTCCTCCATGCCTCTTATCAGTTTGGTTGCCCTTCTCTGTACTTTCTCCAGTTCCCCAATGGTCTTTTTGTGAATTGGTGCCCAAAACTGAACTGCATATTCCAGATGAGGTGTTACTAATGATTTGTACCGGGGTAATATGATATCTCTCTCTGGAGTCTATACCTCTTTTAATACAAGAGAGGATTTTGCTCGCTTTAGAACCCGCAGCTTGGCATTGCATGCCATTATTAAGCTTGTGATCTACCAGAACTCGCAGATCCTTCTCCACCATTGATCCCCCCAGTTGTAGCCCCCCTTAGTATGTATGATGCATGCATATTCTTAGCTCCCAGTTGCATAACCTTACATTTATCCATATTAAACCTCATTTGCCACATAGTTGCCCACTTAAACTGTGCATTGAGGTCAGCTTGTAAGTTGAAGATTTCCTGTAAGCTCAGGCTGCCAACAACACAATTCCATCCTGGGGTAAGAGGAAAATAATGCAGCCATTCTCATCATTCAAGATTGCCTGTTACCACCTCCAGAGCAGAAGAGGGAGGACCTGGCAGTACTAGGGTCGTTGGTTCAAATCCCAACCACGGCACCACCTGCCTGGAGTTTGTGTGTTCTCGCTGTGCCTGTGTGGGTTTCCTCCGGGTACTCTGGTTTCCTCTAACACTCCAAAGACATGCTGGTAGGTTAATTGGCACCTGTCTAAATTGGCCCTAGTATGTGTATGTATGAGTGTGAGTTAGGGACCTTAGATTGTACGCCCCTTGAGGGTCAGGGACTGATGTGAATGTACAATATATATGTAAAGCGCTGCGTAAATTGATGGCACTATATAAGTACCTGAAATAAATAATAAATAAATATAAATATATTGAATATGGCCAAAATTGTAGTATTTCAAATATATGTCAATATATTTGGGAAGAATATTTTTAAAATATATTTTTCTTCCATGTGGGTGTGGCGTGCTGCTGAGGCTGCAGAGAGAGTGATTGAGGGCTGTGTCCTCAATCTTCTTTCTCTGTCTCAAAGATACCTCTCCAAAGTCCCCCCAAAGGGGCTCCTAAAAAAAGTAAAAGAAAAAGAAAAAAAAAATAGAATGGTAAAAAAAATTATAAAGAAATAAATTAAAAACAACAGACACGAGTGGCGGAACTACTAGGGTCGCAAAGGTCACACTTGCATCTGGGCCCTGGTATTCCACCATTGAGCTCCAAGGGAAGGGCCCCCAGGCTTGGGGCTGCTCAGTCTAAAATGCCAGTGCCTATTTTTTGTACCAGTCTGTAGGTAGATATGAAAGACACTCATTTAATCCTGCTATGCACTTATACACCATATAATAAAAAATACCTCAAGCTGTCTTTATAGTAGACTTTTTGTAACTCTTCTTCACTATCCAATCGCAAATTTGATCAAACTGTCCAGATTACAATGATGGATGAACAGAATTACAATTTTTTTGTGGCAGGCAAGGCAAAAACTTTTCATCCAACTACAAAATGATTGTGTTCCGGGTGTACGACTACGAAGCCGGATCCTGCACGGTGTCTTTTTACAGGGAAAGAAATCTGAAATTAGGGTGATGTGAGTGCTGCAAATGTTAAATCCAAGAATTGAAGAAATGCTGCAGACATAGGAAAAGGTCCATCTTCCATCTTTTGCCTACGTCGGAGCAGTTTGTGCTAGATCCCCTGGCTGTCTCCTGATCTTCAGATGTCAGATACATACTGTACATGCTATTTACCAGTAACTTTCTGGTGAGTTTACATCTGACAGAGGTGGTGGATTCCTACAGTTGATCATTACCACAGTTATCTTGCACCTTCGATTAATGCACTTAGTGGTCCTACGGACATTGATATGGTGAAATTTATGGACTGAATATTATTATTGTATTTCATTTTATACCTCACTATTTTGATGATTATCACTTATGGTTATGGACAATATTATTTATTCTACATACCTCTTTTATCTTGTATTATACCTGCACTTTTAGTGCACCTATATGGTGCACTTGACTGTTTCACTTGATATCAGTTATTTTTGTACTCGTTTTAGCGCTGCACTTTTGTACTGTATATTTGTGGGGACTGTTACAGTTGCAAGAAAAAATATGTGAACCCCTTGGGATTACGTGCAGTTTTGCATGAATTGGGCATAAAATGTGCTCTGAACGTCATCTAAGTCACAACAATAGAAGAACACAGTCTGCTGAACATAATACTACACAAACATTAGATGTTGCCATGGTTTAATTGCACATAACATGTAAACATTCACAGTGCAGGGAGGAAAAAGTATGTGAGGCCCTAGCTTAATGACTTCTCCCAGAGCTAATTGGAGCCAGGAGTGAGCCAACCTTGACTCCAATCAGTGTGATGATATTGGATGTGTTGCTGACAGCTGTCCTGCCCTTAAAAAACACACACCTGTTTTGGGTTTACTGGTTTTAAGAAGCACTGTCTGATGTGAACCATGCCTCGCAGAAAAGAGCTCTCAGAAGACCTACGATCAAGAATTGTTGACTTGCATGAAGCTGGAAAGGGTTACAAAAGTATCTCCAAAAGCCTTGATGTTCATGTGTCCACGGTAAGACAGACTGTCTACAAATGGAGAAAGTTTAGCACTGCTGCTACTCTCCCTAGGCGTGGTCGTCCTGTAAAAATGACTGCAAGAGCACAGCGCAGAATGCTGCATGAGGTAATGAAGAATCCCAGAGTGCCAGCTAAAGACCTACAGAAATCTCTGGCACATGCTAACATTTTTGTTGACACATCTACATTAAGGAAAACATTAAACAAGAATGGAGTACATGGGAGGACACCACGGAGGAAGCTATTGCTGTCCAAAAAGAATATTGCAGCAGGTTTGAAGTTTGCAAAAGAACACCTGGATGTTCCACAGCACTACTGGCAAAATATACTGTGGACAGATGAAACCAAGATTGAGTTGTTTGGGAAGAACACGCAACACTATGTGTGGAGAAAAAAAGGCACAGCACACCAACATCAAAACCTCATCCCCACTGTAAAACATGGCGGAGGGAGCATCATGGTTTGGGGCTGCTTTGCTGCCTCAGGGCCTGGACGGATTGTTGTCATTGATGAGAAAATGAATTCCAGAGTTTATCAAGACATTTTGCAGGAAAACGTACGACCATCTGTCCGCCAACTGAAGCTTTGCAGAGGATGGGTGATGCAACAGGACAATGACCCAAAGCATACAAGTAATTCAACAAAACAATGGCTGCAACAGCACAGAATACGCCTTCTGGAGTGGCCCAGTCAGAGTCCTGATCTCAACCCGATTGAAATGCTGTGGCATGACCTTAAGAGAGCGATTCACACCAGACATCTCAAGAATATTAGTACACTGAAACAGTTTTGTGAGGAGGAGTGGTCCAAAATGACTCCAGATCATTGTGCAGGTCTGATCTGCAACTACAGGAAATGTTTGGTTGAGGTTATTGCTGCCAAAGGAGGGTCAACCAGTTATTAAGTCCAAAGGTTCACATACTTTTTCCTCCTGGCACTATGAATGTTTACATGTTATGTGCAATTAAACCATGGCAACATCTAATGTTTGTGTAGTATTATGTTCAGCAGACTGTGTTCTTCTATTGTTGTGACTTAGATGATGTTCAGAGCACATTTTATGCCCAATTCATGCAAAACTCCACGTAATCCCAAGGGGTTTACATACTTTTTCTTGCAACTGTACCTATACCTTGCGTGCCAGCGTCTCTACATTTATTCATATATTCATTGCCAACGCTCACCTGTATACATTTATTTACAAAATGATTGCACTGGTTGTTTTCAGAAGCCAAGATGAAGAAAAATGAGTTGTAAATAGTGCTGGTAGGTAGATCAGACATTGGGCGCTGTATTCTGGGATGGGGACCAGGATGTGGAGACACTGCTGGGGGCTTTTCTAGACTGAACATCCAAACTGATGGCCTGACCTTTCTCTACTACCAACTCTCATTAGGGGAAGATACGTTTATGAAAGGACAGTTTACTGAGAGTGTACACTGTGGTGGCACTACACCGTAATCAAGCCTTGCCAATGCCCCCTAAAACTTTAGTGCTTTTGGTAAGAATCTTTCTTTTTACTGAAATGTTGGCACTATTTAGTGAAGTCTCTTTTATTTTATTACTTTGCCCTGGACAATGATGGCACTATACACAGAAAAGGGGTCATTATGGATGATTTTTCATGCAGCACACACAGGGATAATTGCATTCTAGGGGTATATATTATGTATAATTGCATGTTATTGTAATTAATGACCACTAAAAGCTCCCTTATGTGCTAACAGAGAGCGCAAATTATTACCGTAGGCAGCGTTACGCCTAATGATAAGTTTTGGCTGGAAATGAAAGGCCAGCTAATAAGACTCCTCTGAACTTCAGAAGGCAGGTATTACCCATTATTATTGCTTCCAGCCGAGTGATAGTCAGTAACTTTACTTATGCTGTTTATTAAAGTGGTCATAAAGGCAAACCTTTTTTTTTTTTTCTTTAATCTTTAAAGGAGAAGTACAGCCAAAGCTTGTTTGGCTGTACATTTTCTGTGGATCCCAGAAGTGCAGTTCATTCTGCACTCCTGTGTGACCTGTTTTCAGTCGACAACGAACTATAGTCTGCCAGCTGACGTCACTCAGCTGGTCCAGACTCTGAAGGGATCCTGACTTAAAAGTCTGGATCCACCCAGATGTCTGGAACAGCATCTGGCTCAGCCTTTCAGAAAACCGCTGAGAACCTGACCCAGCCGCTCCTGCCCCCTCCACAGCACAGCGCTCCAATGAGCACTGGAGGGGCAGAACTGACAGCGGCGACTGACAGCCGCCGATCTCTGCTCAGAGCAGCAGGTAGAACTGAGCGATCCGCGGTGTCTGATCGCTCAGTTCTCAACTCTACAGCTGACAGGGGATAGATGCAGCATTGGATCAATGCTGCATCCACCTCAGTAATTATGATTTAAAAAAAATACTTCTCTTTTAGGGTATAAAACCTTTATCTGTCTGTGTCTGTGTCTCCAGGTCACTTTTAGTTTTTAGTGCTGTGATGTTTGACTGACAATTACCTAATCATACAACACTGTATTCAAATTCATTTTATATATTTTTTTTTTGTAAGATAGAATGGGGTTGATTTACTAAAGGTAAATATACTGTGCACTGCAAGTGCAGTTGCTTTATATCCGAGGGGAAGCTCTGAAATGAGACGAAGCTCTGCTGATTTCTTTCATCCAATCATGTGCAAGCAAATATGCTGTTTTTTTATTTTTCCTGCATGTTCCCCTCAGAGCTAGATCAACTGCACTTCTAGTGCACTTCTAAGTGAATCAACCCAATAGATCTTTTGATGACATTTAATAATCACTGTGGGGGGTGGGCTATGTTTTGATACATATAAAGGAAGAGACAAAAAAAAAAGTAAAAAAAAAAAAATCCCTTTACGTTTGGTTTAAAAACATATCAAATAAAATTGCCAGGACAGTATGGACACCCTAAAAATGACCTATTTTTGGAAAGTAGATACCCCAAAGCGATCTCATTTGTTTGCAACAATTACTTGGAGATGAAGTAACATGCTGGTATTGAGGTGGTTAAAACATGAAACATGCACTAGGTACGAGATGCGACGGACCACCTGGCATCCCGCCTAGGTGCTTCCATCAGAGAGCTGCTTCTTCACTGCTGGGACAGAGGACCAAAGTATTATAGCTGGGCATTGCACCCAAGAACGATCCGACACTAGCTTGGGTGCAACTGGAACTTTTTATTGAACAGAAATACAGGTTTTTATACACTTCAAAAATAGAAGCAGTCCCCACATGAACAATCCCACACTGATTAGATCTTGAGGTAGTGTTGACATAAGACTAATCCCATCATGTAGGAATCTCCAGGAGGACCAGCCAACAGACAGAAACAATAGGTGACTCCATTAACTAAATTAACAATGGGACAATGACACAATGGTAAACACATAACACCTAATAAACAGACTACAGCAAGAGACCTCAGCATCAGGTTGTTTTAAGCTGATTATATTAACATCTGCTCTGAGTTTCTGAATCTAGGAGGGGGGTTGAAGCAGTCAATGCTGGTTTTGGAACAGAAACCACAGATCTGTATCGTGGTCCTCCAGTTCTCAGAGTCTGTGTGTTTCGGGGAGACATGGACTTTAATCCGAAGTAAAAGGTCCCCCCAGGCACACACCTCTCAAGGAATAGAGCCCCCTCAGATGACAGGGCCCATGGTCAGTAGGCAAGAGGCTAGCCTGCAGTTCCCTCCAAAAGCCCCTGGGTCTGTCAAACTAGATACTAATACAGATCATTAAAGGAGATCTACGGTCACAGCAAACACTACATAGGACTACATATCCCATGGTACCTTGCTGTACATTGTTTACATTTGTGATAATTGTGATTGGTCATCACAGTGCTCACAAGGTACAGAGCCACTCGGAACTGATCTGAGCTGCAAGGTGATGGCTCCGATGACAGCCATTAATGGCTACAGTGGCCATGTGAGGGTGAATTTTGCAGTGGCCTTTATAAATGGCAGAAATACACATGCAGCACTTCCCTGTTTTTCTATGTACAGTGGTAGACAAGTCAGGTTTACCCCTAGAACAGCTTTACTCAAACATATAGGATATGTTCCCATGAAGAAGAATGGTGGTGCACAATACTATTTTGCTTGCATACAGTATGATGTTGTGACCACAGTTGGGGGTGGTTTGCTGGAAGGAAGAGAAGTATGTTGGGAGAGAATGGGCTGATTAATGCAGAACTTCACCCTAAAGGGGAACTTCCACTTTATGTCCTCGTGCCACCCTCCTCTAACACGTTTGGGCATTTTATTTGGAGGGGGTAGTGGGTATCTAGTTTTGGTAGATACCCACTCCCTTTTCCTATTGTATTGCCTAGGCCAGGGGTAGGCAACCTGCGGCTCTCCAGCTGTTGCAGGACTACAAGTTCCATCATGCCTCTGCAAGTTGTAGCTGTAACTGTCAGTTTTGTAATGTTGCAATGCCTCATGGGAAATGTAGTTCCACAACAGCTAGAGAGCCGCAGGTTGCCCACCCCTGGCCTAGGCAATTCAGCCAGAAGTTCAGCCGCAACCTCATGGTACATGTCGCAGGTCCCACGAGGCTGTGGCATCATTCACACAGAGCAGTGTGGCTTGCACAGTGGGAAGTCGGCTGTTAAACCGCAAGGAATCACAGCCAGCTTCACACAAAAAACATGCCAGCTCCAGGGACCCAAAGACCGGCGAAGAACCAGCCTGGGTGAGGACAACGCTGGATCCTTGGAGAGGTAAATCTCCTTTTTTTAAAAGTCAGCAGCTACAGTATCTGCAGCTGCTGACTTTTATTTTATTTTTGCAAACAGGCTGAAGATCCTCTTTAAAGTGGAGTTCTGGCCCCTGCCGCCTCTCCCCAAAAAATTTAAATGTCAGCAGCTACAAATATTGTGGCTACTGACTTTTAATAGTAGGGCACTTACCTGTCCATGCATCCAGCAGTGTCCTCACCCCGAGCCCATTCTTTAATCAGTTGTTAGGTGCTGGCGCTGCCATCTTGACTACGGAAAACCGGCAGTGAAGCCTTGCGGCCTCACCAGCAGTTTCCTCCTGCACATACGTGATGTGCACTGCGCTTTGTGAATGGGCTGCAATCTTCTAGGACCTGAAGGGCTGCAAGGGATGTGCCAAACTTCCAGCTCAGTTCGCCCCAAATCCGCAATCTCAGAAAATGAGAATATTAGATGCAATCAATAAAACAAGGATTGTACATAGAACAATATCGGACCTCTGAAAAGTATAAGCATGCATATGTACTCAGTACTTGGTTTGGGCCCCTTTTGCAGCAATTACTGCCTCAATGCGGCGTGGCATGGAAGCTATCAGCCTGTGGCACTGCTGAGGTGTTATGGAAGACCAGGATGCTTCAATAGCGGCCTTCAGCTCTTCTGCATTGTTCAGTCTCATGTTTCTCATCTTTCTCTTGGCAATGCTGCAAGGGCTGTGCCGAACTTCCGGTTCAGTTCGCTGCGGTGAACGCAGCCAGAAGTGGGAGTGGGTACTTGTCAAAACCAGGTACCTGCTCCCCCACAAAAGGTGCCAAATGCGGCAGCGGAGGGGGGGAGGAGGCAAAAAAGCAGAGCTTCCACTTTTGGGTGGAACTCCACTTTAAGGAGCAATTTGGGTTAATAACCAACAATTTTGGAGCAGAAAGATTCCAAACATGAGTTTTTAAAATGATTGTACAAGCTCCACCCTTTGTGTCATGTGATTATTTTAGTAAGAACCCATGATAGAATGAGCTTCAGGAAGCATGGGGGTCTGCTTTTACTGCAGAACTTGTATTTAGAACACCTGATTGCCAAACAAAGGAAAGGAAAAAGGTTTTCAGGTTTCCTGAACTCTAAAGAGCCTTCTGACTCCTCTTACCATTCTCTCCACCACCTTCCTCTATAGCAGTGGTTCTCAACCTGTGGGTCGCGACCCTTTTGGGGGTCGAACGACCCTTTCACAGGGGTCCCCTAAGACCATCAGAAAACACATATTTCCGATCTGTAAAGAGCAGCTACTGTGTAGAAAGCAGCTGCTGTGTTGAAAGCAGCTACTCTGTTAAAAGCAGCTACTGTGTTGAAAGCAGCAGTATTGGAGGTAAAACGACACTCATGAATTATAATTACTGGGTAAATAATTTTATGGTTGGGGGCAGGGGCGGACTGACAACTCATGGGGCCCCCGGGCAATAGAGGATCATGGGGCTCCTGTGTCCTTGCCCAAACTCAAAAAAGCCTATGAAAAAGGTACCAGGGGAATCTCATTGGGCCCCCTAATGACCCCAGGCCCTCGGGCATTGCCCGAGTTTCCAAATAGTCAGTCCGCCCCTGGTTGGAGGTCACCACAACATGAGGAACTGTATTAAAGGGTCACGGCATTAGGAAGGTTGAGAACCACTGCTCTATAGCTTTCTTGCTGAATTTACCCACAAATGTTCAGAGGTGGCCAGATGAGTGAAACAAAATGAGGAAGATGTTATCACAGCTTGTAAATGTTGAGTCCCCCGGTACTGGTCCGTGATTACCAATATGGTAGATACAGCCCTGGTCATTGGGAATTGGTTACCGGTCATGAAGGGGTTAACACTGCCCTGGCTCTCTACCTAGCTGTAGGCACAGAGTCCCTTAGAAAGTGAAATCTGCAGTCACTGACATTCAGATGTAATAGACATAATACTGTAGATTGTATTGGGTTTCTTCATCTCACTCCATATTCTTCCCACGGCAGTATTGTAGGATGTCCCAGGCCCCGGAGAAAACTTTATTATGTAATCATTTCAATGACTTTTCTTTCTGCTAGTTCATATTTATAGTGTTTGATCCTACGGGATTCTTTCCAGACTAAAACAAGCTTGTTCCGCAGTAAAACGTCTTCCTATAATAGTTCTATTGTGTGCCGGTCACAATGGAAATGTCACCACGTAAAACAATGCATTCAGATTGTCACTTGAAGGGTTCGGCCAAAAGCCAAGCCACTTCTGAACGGGTTAACACCATGACGGCTTGTTCCGGCCGGACTCTTGTCTCTTCAAGTGTTCAGAATATAAAATTTCCAACATCCTGTTTTGGCCTTGGACAAACTGGCATCTTGGAGCATTCATTGGCAAAGCCTAAATATAAATTCTTGCCGGATTATTAGATCCGTTTTACAGAATGTCCTCTAGGATTGGCCTGAAACTCGAATAATGAAGATTTAGAAGACAAAGCAATAATTTATAATATCGTCAGAAAATGCAATTAGTACAAGCAGACGCTTGGGGCTTTATTTATCAACGATTTCACCCTAAATTCACCCATTTTCACATAAGATATATGGGAAAATTAGGTTCATAGCAAAATTTGTGAATCTTAGGTCAAAGTTGTATGAACCTTGGGTAAAAGGAACTGTATATCAGTATGCAATTAAAACTGAACTCGGGACAAACAGCTAAATGCACACATTTAATACATTTTACCTGCCAATGGATTTGTATTTCTTACCATCCAGTCCTGATATTTACACAGCTCCGTCACATACCACAGTCAGCATGGTACCTAGCTTTTCTTTACTACAGCTAAAGCTAACAAAATAGTTAAGGTTGATTGAGAAAGGTTAGTTTCTAAACTCTCTAAATCAACATTAACTTTTTTTTACTCCTTATGTTGCTAGACCTAATAAATAGATAGGAAGATATTTTAATTTTTTTACATTTCTTCAGTTGCTTCCCAGTTTTTGGCCTAGGCTAAAATGATGTCATACATCCCATCTTTTTTTTTTATAGCGCAAAAAATAAAAAATGCACAGGCGATGAAATACTACTGAAAGAAAGCTAAATTTGTGGGAAAAAAAGGACGTAAATTTCATTTGGGTGCAGTGTTGCATGACCGCGTAATTGTCAGTTAAAGTAACACAGTGCCGTAATGCAATAAATGGCCTGGTCAGGAAGGGGGAGAAATCCTCAGGAGGGCAAGTGGTTAAATAACATTTTTAGTTTTGGTGCTCAGATACAGTTAGGTTCTGCTTTAACCACTTCCTGACCGGCCGTTGTATATAAACGGCCGGACGGTGGCAGTGCAGGGTCGGGTGGCCGTTTATAAATGGCCTCCCCGTACCCTGCTTGTGCGCGGTCCCCCGGGAGTGTGCAGCACCGCAATCCGGTGCCCGCTGTACGAGTGAAACACCGATCGTCGGATCCTCTGTACGAGGTCCCGATCATGTGATCACTGTGGGCCAATCAGTGATCACATGCAAAGTAGTAAGCAAGATGTCACTTCTGACATCATTGCTTACTACGTGTGAAATCTGTGAATGATCACAGAGGTCACATGGTACAAGGCTATTCACAACAGCCTTGTACCATGTGACAAGCTGTGACCAATCAAAGTGCACTCAGTAGTTCTCAATGGCTGCAAGAATGCAGACAGAGAGAAAGAGAAATGATTGCTTTTACATCCTATATGGATGTAAAAGCAATCAGTGTAAAAAAAAAAAAAAATCTTCATCAACCCCCAAAAGTAGTACAGTGTCACCATGGTGACACTGTACTGCTAGGGTGACAGTATGTATAAAAATAAAATAAATAATATTATAAAACAAAAAATTAATAAAAATTTTTTTAAAAATTATAATTTTTGGTTATAAACTAATTTGACTTATTTTTTTTTTTACTAAAAAGATAACGGAATAAATTTTGGCCAACATTTATGATGAAATATTATTTATTTGCAAAATTTTATAAGAAAAACACATTTTTTCAAACTTTTTGGACATTTTCATTTACATAGCAAAAAAAATAAAAATCCCAGCGGTGAATAAATACCACCAAAATAAAGTTTTATCTGTCTCAAAAAAATGGTAAAAAATTAATATGGGTACAGTGTTGCATGACCGCGCAATTGTCATTCAAAGTGTGATAGCGCTGAAAGCTGAAAATTGCCCTGGTCAGGAAGGGGGTGAAAGTGTCTGGACTGGAAGTGGTTAACGAATGTCACTAGGCTCCTCCATGTATCCAGCCTTTAATAGGACAGTGAAAGAGAAGCAGGACACTTATGAGCTCATCTCGTTGTTACTCAGATCTCTACTCCTATCAGCATGCCCTTTTTCGCATATGACCTCTGTGCTCACGTTTTTCAATTTCAGTTCTGCTATACACTGGACTGCAAGAGACTGATGCCAAGTCACACAAGTGTATGCAAAGCCAAGTAATTATTGTACTAACCGTCAAATCTTTTATTGGAGGCCACTGGGGGACAATAGGCAACCTAGGGTTATACTGACAGCTACAGAAGAAATTAACACTAGGCAGGTAGAAAACTGAAGATCGGACCCCTTTAGGCTACAACCCCTCCCACCTACTCAGTTGAAGGGAGAACCATAGAACATCAGGGAAGGGAGCTGTATCCCTCAATACACTCAACAGGGAATACAACATTTCTGTTTTCTATATTGTCCATTGAGAGACACAGCTTCCTTTCCTCCCACACTCCAAAGACATACTGGTAGGTTAATTGGCTCCTATCTAAACTGGCCCTAGTATGTGTATGTATGAATGTGAGTTAGGGACCTTAGATTGTACACCCATTGAGGGTTAGGGACTGATGTGAATGTACAATATACAGGTGAAACTCGAAAAATTAGAACATCGTGCAAAAGTTCATTTATTTCAGTAATGCAACTTAAAAGGTGAAACTAATATATGAGATAGACTCATTACATGCAAAGCAAGATAGTTCAAGCCGTGATTTGTCATCATTGTGATGATTATGGCTTACAGCTCATGAAAACCCCAAATCCACAATCTCAGAAAATGAGAATATTGTGAAAAGGTGCAATATTCTCGGCTCAAAGTGTCCCACTCTAATCAGCTAATTAAGCCATAACACCTGCAAAGGGTTCCTGAGCCTTTAAATGGTCTCTCAGTCTGGTTCAGTAGGAATCACAATCATGGGAAAGACTGCTGACCTGACAGTTGTGCAGAAAACCATCACTGACACCTTCCATAAGGAGGGAAAGCCTCAAAAGGTAATTGCAAAAGAAGTTGGATGTTCCCAAAGTGCTGTATCAAAGCACATTAATAGAAAGTTATGTGGAAGGAAAAAGTGTGGAAGAAAAAGGTGCACAAGCAGCAGGAATGACCGCAGCCTGGAGAGGATTGTCAGGAAAAGGCCATTCAAAAGTGTTGGGGACTTTCACAAGGAGTGGACTGAGGCTGGAGTCAGTGCATCAAGAGCCACCACACACAGACGGATCCTGGACATGGGCTTCAAATGTCGTATTCCTCATGTCAAGCCGCTCCTGAACAACAAACAACGTCAGAAGCGTCTTACCTGGGCTAAAGAAAAACAGACCTGGTCTGTTGCTCAGTGGTCCAAAGTCTTCTTTTCTGATGAGAGCAACGTTTGCATCTCATTTGGAAACCAAGGACCCCGAGTATGGAGGAAGAATGGAGAGGCACACACTGCAAGATGCTTGAAGTCCAGTGTGAAGTTTCCACAGTCTGTGTTGATTTGGGGAGCCATGTCATCTGCTGGTGTTGGTCCACTGTGCTTCATTAAGTCCAGGGTCAACGCAGCCATCTACTAGGAGATTTTGGAGCACTTCATGCTTCCTTCCGCAGACGAGCTTTATGGGGATGCTGACTTCATTTTCCAGCAGGACTTGGCACCTGCCCACACTGCCAAAAGCACCAAAACCTGGTTCAATGACCGTGGGATTACTGTTCTTGATTGGCCAGCAAACTCGCCTGACCTGAACCCCATAGAGAATCTATGGGGCATTGCCAAGAGAAACATGAGAGACATGAGATCGAACAATGCAGAAGAGCTGAAGGCCGCTATTGAAGCATCCTGGTCTTCCATAACACCTCAGCAGTGCCACAGGCTGATAGCTTCCATGCCACGCCGCATTGAGGCAGTAATTGCTGCAAAAGGGGCCCAAACCAAGTACTGAGTACATATGCATGCTTATACTTTTCAGAGGTCCAATATTGTTCTATGTACAATCCTTGTTTTATTGATTGCATGTAATATTCTCATTTTCTGAGATTGTGGATTTGGGGTTTTCATGAGCTGTAAGCCATAATCATCACAATTATGACAAATCACGGCTTGAACTATCTTGCTTTGCATGTAATGAGTCTATCTCATATATTAGTTTCACCTTTTAAGTTGCATTACTGAAATAAATGACCTTTTGCACGATATTCTAATTTTTCGAGTTTCACCTGTATATGTAAAGTGCTGCGTAAATTGATGGCGCTTTATAAGTACCTGTAATAATAATAATAATAAGCAATCTAGGAATGCCCAAAAGCAATCCAAACCATGAGTCAGCCACAGCAACACAACGAACCAACCCAACAAGAGAAAACAAAGCAAAAGGGAACTCCTGTAACAGCACTAAATTGGCACTTTCAAAAATCTTTTGACCAAAACTGCAGAAGACACTTCGACTTTGTAAAACTTTGAAAACTTACTGTATGTACAGACCAGGTTGCAACCTTAAAACACAGGTTATTTTTTTTTACGTTCAATCTGCGGGTTGAACAAAAAAAAAAAAAAGAAACCTGACAGAACCCACCTCAACCCAAATGATCCTAATGCAAAAATCTCTGCTGCTGAGATATTGTATTCTGACAGAGAGATTTCCTCCCCCACCAGAATACACTGATCAGGGCTTGCAGCCATTGGCTGTAATTGCTGATCGAAAGCTGGTTTTCCAGCATAACTGTTTAACAGAAGCTGGTCTTTAGACCGGCTTCTGTTGAACAGACAGCTGTACACATGGACCGAAAGTCGGCTAGTTCTTGCTGTACACATGGACCGAAAGTCGGCCAGTTCTTGCTGAAGCAGACAATTTTCAGCTTGTGTGTACCGGGCTTAATACACAGCCTTGATGACAAAAAAAAGAAGCTTTTCTTAGTAGACATTTCCTTAGTAGAGCGGACTTTACCAGGAAAACGAGGCACTTTATCTCCCAACTCAATGACCTGTGCAATAACCAACAAAATAAACCAAGAAATATTGGACCTGGAGGCCAGAGAGCCTTGTTTAGGACTTTCTGGAAGAACCAACAGGAAATCCACTGACATGAACAAAGTTACTGTAACAGTCATCCCTGGCAGCTCTCACCACCTCCAGGCAATGCAGACAGATTTCCTTAAGCCCAATACACACAGTGAGAAAATTGGATGAAAAATACTGCTTTCGGAGTGATCGTCGGATATTCTGACTGTTAGTACATAGCTTTCAAGAGCTGATCATGACATTTCATGCACAATTATCCAAAGGTACAAGCACAGAATTTTTTTTCGTACAATACCAGAATTAATGATTTTTGTTTAATTAGCAGAGTGTTTGTCTGAAAAAAAAATCGAGTGACCAAGACTGCGCATGCTGGGAAACAAAAGAATACATTACAATACATCACTTCCGAAGTTGTATTCTGTCGTGTGAGAATTTTTGTAACTTTACTAACCTCTTCATTTTTTATATGAGACTAACATGCAAAAAAAAAACGGACAATCATTCGTCCGATATTCTCACCGTGTGTACAAGGCTTTAGGGTGAAGCAGTACTGAACAAAGGGAGGGTAATCACAATATCTTTCCATGTTCTCCCTGTGCCTGTGTGGGTTTCCTCTGGGTACTCCAGTTTCCTCCCACACTGCAAAGACATGCTGGTAGGTTAATTGGCTCCTGTCTAAATTTGCCCTAGTATGTGTATGAATGTAAGTTAGGGACCTTAGATTGTACGCTCCCTGAGGGCAGGGACTGATGTAATGTACAATATATATGTAAAGCACTGTGTAAATTGATGGCGCTATATAAGTACCTGAAATAAATAAATATCTTTATTAAAGTGAAAAACAGAGATCGCTTTGGGGGGGAAAAAGCAGCTCCTTGGTCTCAAAAAAACACCAGCAGCATTCAACAATTTTCAGCAATACATTAAAGTTGTGAATACCATTCGTAAAAAAATAAAAAAAAAGAAGACTGTTGAAAATGCCAGTATACTGCCTAATTTGTACCAAAAATTGTACAAGTGTACATGTACATCATTATACAGATACCTTTTCAATAAAGTTTTTCTTAGATCACACGGGAGATTTACTAAACACCAGTTCCTGGTGCGGTTGTGCATAGTAACCAATCAGCTTCTAGGTTTTAGCCCTTGTTCACACTGAACACAACTTTGAAATCAAGCTGCTTCACTTGAAGTATTGTGATTTCAAAGCCACAGATCAGTGCAATTTGTACCTCCGATTTTACTGCAGCTTGCAACTTCATTTAACAGATGTCAATGCAAGTCGTAATGAAAATCGGAAAAAAGTAGTGCAAGAACTATTTTTGAAAACGCGCTACATCAAACTGCTCTGATTAAGACAGTGCTTTAGAAATACATTAGATGCTGCTTCAGGAGCAATTTGTAAATCGTTGTCGCACCGTGTGAACCAGGGCTTAACCACTTCAAGTCCGGACACTTTCACCCCCTTCTTGTCCAGGCCACTTTTCAGCTTTCAGTGCTGTCACACTTTGAATGACAATTGCGCGGTCATGCAACACTGTACCCATATGATTTTTTCAGCATTTTTTTGAGACAGAAAAAACTTTATTTTGATGGTATTTATTCACCACTGGGATTTTTTTTGGCTATATAAATGAAAAAGTCAAACAGTTTTGAAAATAAGTGTTTTTCTTATAAAATTTTGCAAATAATGAATCTTTCTTCATAAATCTTGGCCAAAATTGATTCAGTTATCTGTTTAGTAAAAAAAAAAAACCCAAATTAGTTTATAACCAAAAATGATTTATATTTTTTTATTTTTTCACATTTTTATTTTATTTTTTTATATTATTTATGTTTTTATTTGTTTTTTTTAACATACTGTCACCCTAGCAGTACAGTGTCACCATAGTGACACTGTACTACTTGTGGGGGATGATGAAGATTTTTTTTTTTTTCTTTTTACACCGACTGCTTTTCCCCCCCCTAAAGGCTGTAAAAGAAATAATTTCTCCTTCTCTCTAGCTGCATTCTTGCAGCCATTGAGAAATACTGTGAGAGCTGTGATTGGTCACAGTTTGTTACATGGTACAAAGCTGTTGTGAATAGCCTTGTACCATGTGACCTCTGTGATCATTCACAGATTTCACACGTAGTAAGCAATGATGTCAGGAAGTGACATCTTGCTTATTACTATTCATGTGATCACTGATTGGCCAATCAGTGATCACATGATCGGGACCTCACAGAGAGGTCCCGTACAGCGATCGGTGTTCCGCGCGCTTCCAGGAAGCGCGCACAACCTGAGAATGCGGGCGCCGTTTATGAATGGCAACCTGCTCCTGCACAGCTGGTTTATGTCAAAGCTTAATGAAAGAAGCTGAAGTTAGAAGCTGATTGGTTACTATGCACAGCTGCACCAGATTCTGTGTGCACCAGTTTTATTAAATCCCCTCCAGTATGTCACACAGGATCAAAATGGGTCGATCGGTTCTTATTATGCAATTCCAAACTTGCTTTTGAACAATTTAGCATTGTGAACTGATCATATCAAACAATTTTATTCAATTCCTAATTGATCTTCCAATTGTATTTCTCTCCCAGACAGTAAATCAATTGACATTACATCCATATAATAAATATATCACTCTGTGTATGGCTCCCATAACGTACACAGTTCGTCCCTGGTGCTCAACTGGTGGCCTTTTGACACTTTTGTGTGACCCTTCGGGCCCCTGTCAACACCAAACTGTGTTTCCCTATTGCCCTGTTATTGCAATGATATCTAGAAGTCTTGTGTAATGTGTCTCCAGACTATTACTGTCTGTCTATTGAAGCATGTTCCCAGTCTCCAAAAACTCTTATATCATGTTCACAGCCCTGCAGCATGGCTGCATTCTTTGACCATCTCTTGTATCACATCTACAGTCTCTGACCATCTTTTGCACCATATCTGTAGTCTCTGATCAACTCTTGTATCATGCCCATAGACTCTCTTTCACTTAGTTTTTTTTTATTGAAAAAGGAAGTAGTTGTCTTACAAGGTACATACAGTATGTGTAATGTAATACGTTTGTCCTGACAAATTCAGAGCCATTCAACTTCCAAAGAATAGAAAACAAAAGGGAAGGAGTTCGGAAGCATATGAGGCGTTGAGCTGATGGATAATTCAAGCAGCAAATAGTGGTTCTAGAAGTTGGCGGCACCTTAAAACAGGTCATGAGAATAAATGTAGGAGATAGAGTCCAGAGTGTTACTGGGAACTATATTGTGCAAATACTATGCCACCAGAGATATCTGAGTGGGCTTTCCATGTCTGGAGATAATAGGGGACATTTACAGTGCATCCAGAAAGTATTTACAACGCTTAACTTTTGCCACATTTTGTTATGTTACAGCCTTATTCCATAATGGATTAAATTCATTTTTTTCCTCAACATTCTACAAACAATGCTGCATAATGACAACATGAAAGAAGTTCGTGAAAAATAAAAAATGAAAAAAAAAACCCATGTACATAAGTATTCACAGCCTTTGCTCAATACTTTGTTGAAGCCCCTTTAGCACCAATTCCAGCCTCAAATCATTTTGAGTATGATGCTACAAGCTTGGCACACCTATTTTTGGGCAATTTCTCCCATTCTTCTTTGCAGTACCTCTCAAGCTCTTCAGGTTGGATGGGGAGCATCCATGCACAGCCATTTTCAGATCTCTATAGAGATGTTCAATTGGGTTCAAGTCTGGGCCCTGGCTGAGCCACTACAGGATATTCACAGAGTTGGCCTGTAGCCACTCCTTTGTTATGTGGGCTGTGTGCTTAGGGTCGTTGTCCTGTTTAAAGATGAACCGTCGCCTCAGTCTAAGGTCCAGAGCACTCTGGAACTGGTTTTCATCAAGGATGTCTTTGTACATTGCTACATTCATCTTTCCTTCAATCCTGACTAGTCTCCCAGTTCCTGCCGCTAAAAAACATCCCCACAGCATGATGCTGCCACCACCATGCTTCACTGCAGGGATGATATTGGCCAGGTCGTGAGCAGTGCCTGGTTTCCTCCACATATGATGCTTGGCATTCAGGCCAAAGAGTTCAATCTTTGCTTCATCAGACCAGAGAGTTTTGTTTCTCATGGTCTGAGAGTCCCTCAGGTGTCTTTTGGCAAACTCCAGGTGGGCTGCCATTTGCCTTTTACTAAAGAGTGGCTTCCGTCTGGCAACTCTACCATACAGGCCTGATTGGTGGAGTGCTGCAGAGATGGTTGTTCTTCTAGAAGGTTCTCCTCTCTCCACAGAGAAATGCTAGAGCTCTTTCACAGTGACCATTGGGTGCTTGGTTACCTCCCTGGCTAAGGCCCTTCACCCTCGATTGCTCATTTTGGCTGGGTGGCCTGCTCTAGGAAGATTCCTAGTAGTTACAAACTTCTTCCATTTACAGATGATGGATGCTACTGTGCTCATTGGGACCTCCAATGCTGCAGAAATTTTTCTGTACCCTTCCCCAGATCTGTGCCTTGATACAATCCTGTCTTGGAGGTCTACAGACAATTCCTTAGACTTCATGGCTTGGTTTGTGCTCTGACATGCACTAACTGTAGGACCTTATATAGACAGGTTTATGCCTTTCCTAATCATGTCCAATCAACTGAATTTCCCACAGGTGGACTCCAATCAAGTCGTGGAAACATCTCAAGGATAATCAGTGGGAACGGTATGTACCAGCGCTCAATTTTGAGTGTCATGGCAAAGGCTGTGAAATACCTATGTACATGTGTTTTTTTTCGGTTTTTATAAATTGCAAAGATTTCAAAACGAACTTCTTTTACATTGTCATTATGGGGTATTGTTTATAGAATGTTGAGGAAAAAAATTAATTTAATCCATTTTGGAATAAGGCTGCAACATAACAAAATGTGGCAAAAGTTAAGCGCTATGGGAGGAGATGCGGGCATATCAGACAGGCTGAGTATTTGAGTCCCAGATAGCGAGAATGTGAGCTAATATCGGGTTTAGGGACTTTGGGCACAGCTGGTGAGGAAGCCATGGTAAAGATACGAGAGGAATGGCATGGCCATAGACTCTGACAATCTCTTGTATCATGTCTGCAGTTTCTGACCATCTCTTGTGGCATGCCTACAGACTCCGATCATCTCACGTATCCTGTCTGCAGTCTCTGACCATGTCGTGGCATGCCTACAGACTCCAATAATCTCATGTATAATGTCTGCAGTCTCTGACCATTTCTTGTGGCATGCCTACAGACTCCAATCATCTCATGTATAATGTCTGCAGTCTCTGACCATTTCTTGTGGCATGCCTGCAGAATCTGATCATAAATTGTATCATGTCTGCAGTCTCCGATCATCAACTGTATCATGCCCACAGTCTCCAATCATCTTTTGTATCATGTCCACAGTCACTGAATATCTCTTGTATCATCCCCATAGTCTTTGACCATCTCTTGTATCATCCCCATAGTCTTTGACCATCTCTTGTATCATCCCCATAGTCTTTGACCATCTCTTGTATCATCCCCATAGTCTGACTTTAACTTGTTGTGTGTCTGCTGTCTCTCAGACTGAATATTGACTTCATTTAATGTGCAGCCCTTTGGTGATGTTGGGGGTTTCATTTGAGTCCCCCAGTATCACAGATGACCACCACTGCTGTATGTGGAGTTGAAAGGTTGACATGTTTGGGCAGCTTAAAAGGTGGAAGAGCTCAGGAAGTGCCACAGCAGAGGGAAGGCAGCCAAGCAGGTGACATAAGAACAATTTTATCACTGGTTGGCTTTACACTGTGATACAAGCAAGTGAATTTTGTCAGGTAAAACATTCTAGATACTGTATGTATTGTGACTGTGAATCTAGACATATGGCTGATGTTGTTTTGTAAATCCACAATAGACAGCAGAACAAATATAGAAGTCATTATGAGCTTGTTTTAGGTCAATACAGATTGAAGTTGTTTCCAATGTTTACACAATCTCTGAAATTTTATCCTGCAGGTAACGTCACCACTGCCGACAAGAGCAAATAGCTAAAACGTCTGAAGGTTTGTTCAGAGGAAAAAAGGTGGGCGAGAGTGTTCTGCAGATTCCTCCAAGCACAAGCATGATCAGCGACTAGTTTTTAGAGGACTGAAGTAGACGGATCATTTAGGCTGGTTTTACACCTTTGTGTTTCGGTAACACTAACACAAAGCACAGTAGCGTGCCATGCATGGCAACACAATGTCCAAGAAGGGTTTAGTTGGCCATACATGGTTAGATCTTCATTGGAGCATTCCTACAGAAGCCCAGACCCTGATTCAGGGGAGGGGACTCTAATGGGATCTTTCATGTAAGGAGGACTTTGAAAGGGAGTCTGATGAACTCAAGTTTCTTTGGAATGGCTTTACTTAGTTTACTGGGTTTTTTTTCCTTTTGTTCTAAATATTATCATGCTGATTAAACAATAAAACTCCAGAAAAAAAATGTCATTCATTTAAATTTGATTTTTTCATCTATAAATCTGGATTTTTTTTGGGCCTGTGAATATTTGTAAAATATACGTTGTGGCCCTCGTATTAAAAAAGGTTTGGAGACCCCTCATCTACATGATTGGATAGTACCATGGGTTTACTTTAAGGCTTGGTCAGGGGCGGACTGACAACTCATGGGGCCCCCAGGCAATAGGGGATCATGGGGCCCGTGTCCTTGCCAAAACTCAAAAAAGCCTATGAAAAAGGTAACAGGGGAATCTAATGGGGCCCCCTACTGACCCCAGGCCCTCGGGCAGTGCCCGAGTTTCCAAATGGTCAGTCTGCCCCTGGGCTTGGTTCACACTACTGCGACCTGAAAGTCACGTGACTTACGGTGCGACTTTGCCAGGCTACTTCCTGGCGATTTGCCGGAAACTTGATGCGAGTTGAGTATGACTTTGATGTGACTTGACATGCGACTTTCATGCCATGCGTCTTTGCTTGGGTAATCTTTCTGTAATATCGGATCCAAATCACATCAATATAGACGAGGATCAGATTTGGAGGTGACTTGCATTAAAGTCTATGGGCACAAGTCGCAGAGAATTCGTCTTGAAGTAGTACAGGAAGCTTTTCTAAAGTCGACTTCAGTAGTGCTAATTAAGACAGCTCTCATTGACCAACATGGGATGTCACATGTCATGCGACTTGGGGTTTCACAAGTTGGATCCCAAGTCACGGCAGTGTGAACAGAGCCTAAAGGCATCTAAATGTATAATAATATTTATAGAATAGTCAGTAAAAGTGTAAACAAATGGCCAGCAAATAAAAAAGTAATGTATTTATAGGTGGAACCAGGGGGCCGAGTCAGCCGTTGGTTTTCTTTTATGTCTTGGATCTTACATAGTTAGTCTGGCTGAAAAAAGACAAAAGTCCATCCATTTCAACCATATAAAAAAAAAAAAATGTTTTAATCCTATACCAACAGTTGATCCAGAGGAAGGCGAAAAAACCAGCAAAGCATGATCCAATTTGCTCCTACAGGGAAAAAAAAAATTCCTTCCTGATCCCCCGAGAGGCAATCAGATATTCCCTGGATCTTCTTACTATTATTATACAGTATTTATAAAGCGCCAATAGTTCGCTCAGCGCTGTACATTACAAAGGGGGACAGAACATGTGACAGAACAATACCAATACAATGCAAAACATGAGGGGATTGAGGGCCCTGCTCTTTCTATAACTCTCAAATCTGAACCTGTCCACCTTTGTATGCTCCAGGTACAGTAGGAACCCCTCATAGTGGCCACAGGATGTTTGTAGACCTGTGAACTCAGCATAGTGTCACCACTTATACAGATTTAAAGCTGAAGTTTAATCTGCCTATTCCCTTGTTCCTCCTTACCAATGGGCTAATCACATTTCCATTTCAACACTATTTTAGACCGGTGATCATCACTGGGCTACTGTTCTTTTCTATGCAGTACAGCCAGATCATGGGTGAATGTCAGTCTGGATGAGCGGGCGTTCCTATCCAGGCTGTATTTGCAGGCAGGCTGCCATTGGTAATACCCATCTGTAATGCCGAGCCTCCTTGATTAAATCAACTGAAAACCAATGAACGAAAGGGGCAGGCCAGGAAATGAGGCAGGCTCTGACTTGCTGAGGCTTCTAATGCACCCTGTGAGAAGTTCACACATTTGCAAGATAATCCTTTTACATCAAAAACATAATTTATTATAAAGAAAAATAAAATACAACCATAACTCATTTACATTTTGATCTTATCTGCCCAATCTGCCTCAATCCATCGGCATCATTTTTTTTAAAAAGTTATGTGCAGTTGATTTTGTAATCTATACTAGACATCCTAATGTTCAGAATATTAGCACTGAAAAGATTCTACTACAGCGACTGCTGATGTTACTGTAATTCAAAGGGATTCTAAGCATTACAGCGCCACACAGTGGCCTACGGTATAATGACCCTGCTGTCCAGGGACTCAGATTTGTAGTGTTTAAAGTAGAACTACAGGCAAAACTCTTTTTTTTCCCCATTTTGGATAGAGTAAGGGAGGGTTATAACCCAGTCAGTTTATTTTTTGCCATCTGTGGGGAGATTTCCTTTCACTTCCTGTCTCATAGCCAAATCAGGAAGTGGGAAAATCTCTGCAAATTAAGGAAATTCCTTGGGGACCCTCAAGTCACCAGAACTAGTGTCTCCATTGGAAGATTTCCTCCTGTTCTGGGGACAACCAAAAATTTGAGGTTTCTTTTACTTTCATTTTTGATGATAATGGTAAACAGGACAAATAGAGAGGGTGAATCTCTCTAACAGGGGCACAGACCGCAATAAAAACCTCACAGGGGTTCTAATCTCGCTCCACTCTGTCCAAAACTTTAAAAAAAAAAAAAAAAAAAAGTTTCCTTTTGTTTAAGTATTCTTCTTCTTCTTCTTCAAAAAAAAAAAGCCATTGTAAAATAAAGTACGTTATAATTGCTGCGAAAATGCTACTTGCCTGGTAGTTTGAGTACTTTATTAACACCTTCCAGCCCAGCCTATAGCAGCTTGACGGCCGGGTGGGACACTCACCGTTGTGACTGAGCGTCATATGACGTCCTGTCAAAAGCAGCCGTTCACGCGTCAATGGGGCCACGCAGCAGCGCGATCTGTCACTACACCGGCCTGTTGCCAGTGTCATGTGACCGCTGTGACCAATCACAGCAGATCACAAGTCGATTGTATACAATGGATGGTTTCCTGTCATGCCATTCATTGTATACAATTGTGTTGTTAGCTGTGATTGATCAAAGCACTCACATGGTACAGACAGGGCCAATCACAGCCCATCTGTATCATGTGATGAGCTTTTCCCAGTCACAGCTAATCACAACAAAAGACTGCCTGAATCCGTTTCATTCAGTAATAATGATTGCAAATATCAATGAAATACATTGGTATTAGCAATCATGTGTACAAAGAAAAAAACAATTCCTGATCACTTGCCCAGAGTAGTTCAATGTTACTATGGTAACACTGTATTGCTTTGGTCACAGTGTGCTGAAAAAAAAAAATTGTAAAAAAAGAAAAGAAAAAGTAATTAATATAAAATAAAAATTAAAAATTTTTTTTTTTCTTTTTTACATACTGTCACCAGTCAGTGTCCCTGATCACTGCCACACCAGTTATATAATCACGCTGTACTGGAATTGTAACAAAAAATTACAACCTTGAAAAAACTCACCATGCCTTTACTAAATACCTTGGACTGTCTATTTTCCAAAAAATTGGTAATTTGGGGGGTATTTGTACTATGCTGATGTTTTTAGGCCTCAAGAAATGAGATTGGCTGTCAGTACATTGATCGATTGTCATATTATTTATTTCAGGTACTTATATAGCGCTGTCAATTTACAAAGCGCTTTACATATATATTGTACATTCACATCAGTCCCTAACCCTCAAGGGGCGAACAATCTAAGGTCCAGAACTTACATTCATACATACACATACTAGGGCCAATTTAGACAGGAGCCAATTCACCTACCAGCATGTCTTTGGAGTGTGGGAGGAAACCGGAGTACCCGCAGGAAACCCACGCAGGCACAGGGAGAACATGCAAACTCCAGGCAGGTGGTGCTGTGGTTGGGATTTGAACCAGCAATCCTAGTACTGCCAGGTGGAAGTGCTAACCATTAAGCCACTGTGCTGCCCTTTTTCATATTCCTGATATGTGCCTGCTGTACCATGTACTTGTATGAAATGGTATCCTTTTCTCTTTGTATTGCTTCCTTTGTGTGAAATCCCTGGTGTTCCTGCAAGTCCCTATGCTTTCCTAATAAAGATTGACCACACTAGACAACTGGGTGTGCTCTCCTGCAGTAATCAGACTTTTCCCTGACAATCCCCTCGCACAGTCATTCACAGGGAAGTTCAGTGTACTGCCGTGTATCCTTCCTCAGTTTTTATGCTGCTGAGAACAGAGAGAATGTGATCACTTATAAACAAGGGATAAAAGTCCCCAAATTACCCAAAAAATCAGATGTAGCAGAGTACATTTTGACCTAAATTTATGAAGAAATGTTATTAATTTGCAAAATTTTATAACAAAAACAAAGAAAAGAATGAGTTTTTTTTCAAAAATTTCAGGGTTTTTTTTTGTTTATTTAGCAAAAAATAAAAAATGCAGTGGTGATTAGATACCATCAAAAGAAAGCTTTATTTGTGTGAAAAAAAAAAGATAACATTATTTTATAGGTACAGTGTTGCATGACAGCGCAATTGTCATTCAAAGTGCGACAACACTGAAAGCTGAAAATTGGCCTAGGCAGGATGGGGGTAAAACTGCCCGGTATCGAAGTGGTTAATCCTTTGCCCCAGTACAAGTATGCAGCCAGTTAGGTCAGAACCTCAAACATGCATTTTTGTAGGGCTCTGGTGCCCAGTTGCCTGTCCAGCAACCTGATGATGCCCTTGTGTGGCCCTTGGATCCCAGTTTGTAGTGGGAGCACTGATTTGTAAAGGTGTATTAGCAGTGATCTCTAGTAGATCTTCAGTCCCTAACAATTTTCAGCCATACATATTGAACAATATGTAGAAACAGGTGTTTGGCCTGTACTCAGAAAGCTTTCAGGTCCGGTCATCTGTCCATAACCGCCGGAATCGCCAACAGACGTACCTGTTGTCAGCCTGTCATTCATTTGTACAGATGTACCTGTGTCAGCCTGTCATTTGCACAGACGTACCTGTTGTCAGCCTGTCATTCATTTGTACAGATGTACCTGTTGTCAGCCTGTCATTCATTTGTACAGATGTACCTGTTGTCAGCCTGTCATTCATTTGTACCTGTTGTCAGCCTGTCATTCATTTGTACCTGTTGTCAGCCTGTCATTCATTTGTACCTGTTGTCAGCCTGTCATTCATTTGTACAGATGTACCTGTTGTCAGCCTGTCATTCATTTGTACAGATGTACCTGTTGTCAGCCTGTCATTCATTTGTACAGATGTATCTGTTGTCAGCCTGTCATTCGTTTGTACAGGCTTCCCTCCCACAGCTTTTCCCTACAGGTGTAATTCCCACACAAGAATCTGCTGTTTGTTTCCAATTGCCCAAGTGAACAAAGCCTCAACAGTTCTTCAGACTGCCTGTAGATCCATCCCTGATATTAGAGGTGATCTCTGTTCCGCCAAATACAGTTTATTATTGAATAGCAAATTTCACTACACAGGAATTTTTCTAAAATGTATTTCATTTGTTGGGTCACTATTGAAATCAATTCTAGAGAGAGGAACTGTTTTGAAAGCACCAAAACACTAAATATAAAAGACAGATAATTTATTTATATAGAACAGGAGATGACAATTAAAACTTGTCGATGTATCAAAATATAGCAGACATTTGTGAATGAGGACGATTGCTGGGTTCTCACCCTGGCCTCCATTTAATGTTCTTCACACCCTGAAACTGTCTTTTTAGGGAGTTACTGTCTGCCCAGTCAGCATCCAGGTATGAAATATCCTCATCCTCTTCAAGTTTCTGGAACCAAGAGACAAACATTAGTTTGCTGATTAGTGAGTAAAGCCAAAATGCTATTTATCCATGTGTGATATACTGTACACGTTAGGCTGTATACATACTATAATCCATCAGTTTGTACAGTTACCAGCACTATTTCCAGTAGGTAAAGGGGTTAAAGTGGTAGTAAACACTGCAGGTACACTACAGGGAAGCTTACATATAGGTACAAGAAATATCTCCTAAACTTGCACCGTTTAGGAGATATTCACTTTTTCCGCAGTGACATCACCAGCACATGAGCTCTGTGCTGCGGCTGTGACCCCCCTCTCCTCTGTGCGCATGAGCAGGGGTGACGTCATTGCAGCTCGGCAATTAATGCGGCCGGAGCCCACAAACCCCGAAAGAAGACCAGGTGAAAATGGAAGCCCTGTCAGTGGTGACAGCGTGCCACTGGGGGGCTTAGTTTTAGGGTAAGTCTTTCATAATGTGTTAGCATGCAACACACACTAGCACAATATGTCATTACCTTGCAGGGAGAAGCTATTTATTTTTTACCAGAAGAGTTTATTATTGCTTTAAGGAATAACCTACAATGTCTGACTGCCATGAAGGAGGAATAAATCCTTCTTAAAGTGTTACTAAACCCACAACAGTAAAATCAGTCAGTATATGCAGTAAAGCATGCTTGTTATACTCACTGTGGAACCTAAGGGGTTAATCCTCTGCATTGTGTAAAAAGGCTGTTTGATCCTGTCTTCTCTGCCCCTCCTCTTGTTGAAATGACCACCTGAGAGAGACTGAACCCGTGGTCACGTGCACATGCTCAGTTTGGTGTGTATTGCTAGCGAGGGTTTTTGTTTTGGGAGAGTGCATGTGATCAGCACAGAGCCAATCAGCACTGTCCAGACAGAGGGTCAGAGGTTTCACATCCTCCTAGAGCAGAAAGAAAATTCCTCCTGCAAGTTTTAGCCAGTGCTCTGCTGAAGTCACAATATTGCACTAACTGCTGATGATAAAAGGTATTTAGCAGTTTATATTTACTAAAATAATTGCATTTCCATGTTCTGTGTACTGTGGGAGATCAGATATAGTGAATGCAGGGGGTTTAGTATCACTTAAATTCTGCAAACTGTAACAATGACATGAAAAGAATAATCAGGATTAAAGTATTGGTTGCTTATGGCCCACATTATAGTGTGCCATACTGTATTAAAATATTGAGATTGTATTAGGAGAGGTATAGACTCCAGAGAGAGAGAGATATCATATTACCCCGGTACAAATCATTAGTTACACCTCATCTGGAATATGCAGTTCAGTTTTGGGCACCAATTCACAAAAAGAACATTGGGGAACTGGAGAAAGTACAGAGAAGGGCAACCAAACTGATAAGAGGCATGGAGGAGATCAGCTATGAGGAAAGATTAGAGGAACTGAATTTATTCTCTCTTGAGAAGATGAGATTAAGGTGGGATATGATCTCCATGTATATATACATCAGTGGTTCATATTGTGAACTCGGTGTAGAGTTATTCACCCTGAGGTCATCACAGAGGACAAGGGGGCACTCTTTACGCTTGGAGGAAAAGAGATTTAATCTCTAAACATGGAAAGGTTTCTTCACAGTGAGAGCTGTGAAAATGTGGAATAGACTCCCTCAAGAGTTGGTTCTGGCCAGCTCAGTGGATTGCTTTAAAAAAGTCCTGGGTTCTTTCTTGGATACACAGAATATAACTGGATACTAACATTTATAGGTAAAGTTGATCCAGGGAATATCCGATTGCCTCTCGGGGGATTAGGAAGGAATTTTTTTCCCTGCAGGAGCAAATTGGATCGTGCTTTGCTGTTTTTTTTTTGCCTTCCTCTGGATCAACTGGTTATAGCATTATAACTTTTTTTTTTTTTTGGTTGAACTGGATGGACTTTTGTCTTTTCTCAGCCAGACTAACTATGTAATTATGTAACATGAATTGTTCAGCGCTGGGATCCTCCCACATCAAACGGCCATACACTGTAAGGCCAAAAGTAAGTGGACACCATATATGATAATCAAAGCTAAATGAGTTTGTTGGACATCCCATTCCAAACCCATAAGCATTAATATATACTGCTTCCACTTTTCTGGGAAGGCTTTCCACAAGATATTGGAGTGTGTCTGTAGACATGTATACCTATTTAGCCTAAAGAGCATTTGTGAGGCCAGGGATGGATGTTGGATAGCTTGCAACTGACCTTCCAATTTTTACTAAATGTGTTCAATAGGGTTGATGTCAGAGCTCTTGAGGTTGGGGTGCAGGCAACTTGAGTTCCTCCACACCAAACTCACCAATCCATGTCTTTGTACACAGGGGCACAGTCATACTGGAATAGAAAAGGACCTTCCCCAAACCACTGCCACAAGGATAAACAAGCATTGTCTAACGTGCCTTTGTATGCTGTGGGATAAACAGTACCCTTAGTAGAAAACACACAAACTCAATATTTTGGAGGTGGGTCCAGAACTTTGTAAAAGTGACAATACAGCGCAGGTATGATGGTTAGGCATCTACAACTTTTGGCCCTATAGGGTAGCACCCTGTACAGAGAAAACTTTGGTAAAGCCTTTGATGAGGTTTACCTTACAGCAGGAGAAATCCAACACAGAGGCTAAAGTGCAAAACCATACGTTTGTAGCACTGTGAGGACAGTGAAACACAGAAAGCTCGGCAGCTTTAGATATTTGCCCAAATTCCACGCAATGGAGTTGAGCTGGAGTTAATGAACACATAGGTAAGGTGGCACATGTATTACCTTGAGGTCCTCCTGTTTCCTGTGGTAATACATCATCATTTTCTTCTGCTCTTCCTCTGAAATGACCGGCTCTCTTGCTGGAGCTCCATGTCCTCTCTAGATGGGTTTAAAACACAAATATATACAGGTAGTGATCAAAAGGTCAAATCAAGAGGCATGTACACTGTCAGCATTCCACAGAATATCATCAACATCATGTACAACCAGACCCACATTCTGGTCTGTCAGTGGAAGAAAATTACTGAAAGAAATGGTTTATAAAATGAATGAATGCTCTGTTAAAAAGTGAACAGCACATAAAAAACAATTGTCTATTGTGGTTCTAAAGTCATTTTTAGACTGTCAATCAGGGTATCCCGACTGCAGCAATTAAAGGGAACCTGTCAGGATAGAAATATGGGAGATGTCAATGCTGACTTGTACAGAGAAAATATGTAAGCTTCTATTGAACAATCCCTTTGATACAAATCAACAATAGCAGCGTCTAAATTTGCATTTTGACAGGTTCCCTTTAAGCTCATCTTAAAAAAAATTTGATGATATTGCCCATAAGTACAAATGCTTCATCCCACTGTGATGAAAATATACTATATGGCCAAAAGTTTGTGGACACCTAACCATCACACCTACTCATGAGGCTAAACGTGTGTGGACACCTCTCTAAATTATTGAGTTCATGTACTTCCTTAGAAGGGTACTGGTAGAGTTACTATACCTTAATAAAGGCCTAAACACGTACCATGTCCACACATCCATTTTTGTTTTATGCCTGTGGCTGCATTTAGTTCCTTAAAATCCCCCCTTCCTTGGTTCCATTCTTCAGGTGGCTCCGTCCCCTTAAAGGGTCCCGCGGAGCAACCCGTTGCATATGGGCTACTGGTTGGCACTGTGGATAAGTCTCCTTAACCTGCCTGGTGGTCTAACTAATCAATATTTTTGAATGTCAAAGAGGTACATTTTTCATGGAACTGTGTTGTTTTATATTGTAGGCCTGTAATTCTCAGGAATAACTCACTTAAATCTTACCAAACAAGAGTCTAGTAAACATCCCGGGTATGATAAAGTTTGAAACACGAAATCATAAATTTTAATATAATAATTATAAAAAATAATAATATAATAATAAATTTAATTCAATAATATAATCAAACCAAAAACACTGAGATTTGAAATAGAGTACCAAGTTCGCACATCACTGAGCAAAGTCGCATTATTGTTTTCAGTGTCTGATGATGAATTTCCCCACGAATCATTATCGCTCAATTCTGCAAGTAGTTCTGATTTACTATCACTGTTTTCTAGCCGGTCTAAAACCGCTTTTGACCTAAAGGGACACTTTTTGATGCCATGGACATTTCTCAAGTTTCCAGGCAGAAAGAACGGTAAAAGTGCAGGCAGGGCACAGGACAAAGCACTCGGGACAAAATTTAGGTGAAATGGTTTGATACAGTAATGGAATCCTAACAGATTACAATGTATTGTGTGTATGTAAAATTTTAATCTCCCGCCGATTCCACCGCCTGTAAGTCCCGATGTTCGCAGGGAATGGAACCCAGAAGACGGATGCTGGCATCGGATGGCAGACATGGCCGGGGGACACAGCGGGAGGACCTCGCGGGATCGTGTGACAAGGTAAGGCTCGAGGGATCGATGCAGTGTAATCCCGAGGGTTGCTTGGGGTTACCGCTTCTGGTACTGAAATTAACCCCGAGCTACACTCGGGATTACCGCCAGGAAGGTTAAGTGCACAGAAATGAACAGCCCCAGAAGCAGATCAGTCCCCTGCTCACCTCCTCCCTGTGCCTGTGCTGTTCCTTCCAAACAGTGAATGTGAAGTGCACATGGTGTACACTTCCCTACTGAGAAGTTCAGGGAAGCGGTGCTCTGCAACCTGAAGCCAGGGGTGGTGAACAAGCAAATTATGTAAGTGCTTGGACACACGGGGGCATGTAATACTGCTCGGTAACAATGTACAGTGGATATAAAACATCTACACACCCCTGTTAAAATGTCAGGTTTCTGTGATGTAACAAAATGAGACAAAGATAAATCATTTCAGAACTTTTTCCACCTCTAAATGTAACCTATAAACTGTACAACTCTGTTGAACAACAAACTGAAATCTTTTAGGTGGAGGAAAGTAAAAATAAAAAACTAAAATTATATGGTTGCATAAGTGTGCACACCCTTAAACTAATACTTTGTTGAAGCACCTTTTAATTCCAGCACTCAGTCTTTTTGGGTATGAGTGTATCAGCATGGTACATCTTGACTTGGCAATATTTGCCCGCTCTTCCTTGCAAAACCACTCCAAATCTGTCAGATTGTGAGGGTATCTCCTGTGCACAGCCCTCTGCAGATCACTCCACAAATTTTCAATTTGATTCAGGTCTGGGCTCTGGCTGGGCCATTCTAAAGCTTTAATCATCTTGCTTGTGAAGTCGTTCCTTTGTTGATTTGGATGTATGCTTTGGGTCGTTGTCATGCTGGAAGATGCAGTTCCTCTTCATGTTCAGCTTTCTAGCAGAAGCCTGAAGGTTTTGTACCAATATTGACTGGTATTTGGAAGTGTTCATAATTCCCTCTACCTTGACTAAGGCCCCAGTTCCAGATGAAGAAAAACAGCCCCAAACCATGATTCTGCCACCACCATGCTTCACTGTGGGTATGGTGTTCTTTTGGTGATGTTCAGTGTTGTTTTTGCTCCAAACATATCTTTTGAAATTATGGCCAAAAAGTTCAATCTTGGTTTCATCAGACCATAACACATTTTCCCACATGCTTTTGGGAGACTTCAGATGTGTTTTTTCAAACATTTAGCCGGGCTTGGATGTTTTTCTTCGGGCTTGGATGTTTTTCTTCAAGGCTTCCATCTTGCCATCTATCCCATAGCCCAGACATTAGAAGAATACGGGAGATTGTTGTCACATGTACCTCACAGCCAGTACTTGCCAGATATTCCTGCAGCTCCTTTAATGTTGCTGTAGGTCTCTTGGTAGCCTCCCAGATCAGTTTTCTTCTCATCTTTTCATCAATTTTGAAGGGACGTCCAGTTCTTGGTAATGTCACTGTTGGGCCATATTTTCTCCACTTGATGATGACTGTCTTCACTGTGTTCCATGGTATATCTAATGTCTTGGAAATTATTTTGTACCCTTCTCCTAACTGATACCTTTTAGCAATGAGATGCTTTGGAAGCTCTCTGCGGACCATGGCTTTTGCTATAGGATGCGACTAAGAAAATGTCAGGAAAGACCTACTAGAACAGCTGAAATTTATTTGGGGTTAATCAGAGGCACTTAAAATGATGGCAGGCGTGTACTGACTCCTATTTAACATGATTTTGAATGTGATTGCTAATCCTGAACACAGCTACATCCCCATTTATAAGAGGGTGTGCACACTTATGCAACCACATTATTTTCGTTTTTTATGTTTACGCCCCCCCCCCCCCCCTAAAAGATTTCAGTTTGTTTTACAGTTTATAGGTCACATTAAAAGGTGGAAAAAGTTCTGAAATTATTTATCTTTGTCTAATTTTTTTACATTACAGGAACCTAACATTTTAACAGGGGTGTGTAGACTTTTTATATCCACTGTATTAAGTTACATTAGTGTTACATTAAGAAAAGCTACTTCAATGCTCCAGCAAACAGAGACTTTTCAGACAGTTGTGCACTTCCAACATTGTAGCAACATTTTAGGAAAGGCCTTTTTCTGTTCCAGCATGACTGAGGCCCTGTACAGAAAGCCAACTCCATAAAGACATAGTCTGATAATTATAGTGTGAAGGAACTGCACTAGGCCTGACCTCAACCCTACTAAACCTTTGGAATGAACTGGAATACCGATGGTGAGCCAGGTCTTTACATCCAACATTAGTACCTGACAATACAAATGTTCTTTTAGCTGAATGGTCATAAATTCCCAGAAACACACAACTAAATATTAATGGCCGTGTTTTTTTGGAATGGAATGTCCAACAAGTTTATATGGGTGTGATAATCAGATGTCTCAAATCTCTGGCCATATAGAATATTTGTCTGTATATTGATAGGCTGAAGTAATGCAGATTTAAATATGGCTGCCTGCACTGTAATTGGATGACAGCATCTGGTTTTCTACTCTAGGTGTTCATATTCATAACTTGAGCAAATATAAAAATGTGTTGCTTACCTTTTGTATCTTCACAATTATTTTAGTCTTTTCATTTTTACCCACGTAGTCAACAAGTTTCTTATTCCTCAGCAGCTCCTTCCCAGCCCACCACAACTGGGCCTCGGGTTCCCCAATAACCATCTGTCCAGCCTAGAAAACAACAACATATGGAGAAATTAACAAAAAATAATGGAACGTGAGAAAAACCAAACTGTCTGAGCCATAGGTATAGGTTCAGAACACTAAAGCCGGCCATACATGAATCGATTTGCAAAAGAAATTTCTTTAAAAAAATCTTTTCTAAAAATTTTTGTTTAAATCTCACACCATTAATGGGCCACAGCAACAGCTGATTTTTGAGTGGCCAGCAAATTTGAGTGCTCAGGCATGTTGGAAATTTTTCGAAAAATCAACAAATTTCTAATCAATGATGGGAGAATCGTGTGAGAAATGTAATCACAAAAGAAATGAGAATGAGCTGTGATTTGGAAAGAAAAGAAAAAATTCTTGGCCACAAAACTTGGTTAAATTAAAGGCTTGGTTCTTGGCCACGAAAATTATTTTCTGTAGCAACATGAGGTGAAAGTAAAGGCTTGGTTGGTCAAATTTCGAAATCAATGGTGGCACCATCAGATTACAAAATGCAAGAAATTTCTGATTTTCTAAAGAAAATGTGTTTGGAATTCGACCCATGAATGGCCTGCATAAAGGTGTATCCACACTTGGGAATGCACCCTGCCTGCTCGTAGATGCGAGAACCCCAGCGGGGACTGCCACAATTAGCTGAAAATACGCAGCTCCATTGAAAGCAGTGGGAGGCTTATGTCTCCCACAGCTAATTGCACCCACTTGCATGTAATCTCTCATGCATCAATCACATGCAATTGATTGGCTCTGGAGATGGGCAGGCAGTGAATACATGTGAGTGGACACAATTAACTGTGGATACCAGTTGCCTTCCATTGCTTTCAATAGGTCTGCCTACTGCAGATAATGGTGAGACCTCCTGGGGGGGTTCTCACATCTAAACTCCAGCAAGGGTGCTTTTGCAGGTGTGAATTCACAATAAATGGATACAAGAACATGAACTAACATATCCTATGATGTTAAAGCCAAGCCCTGGGCCACACATAGAAGTATTTCCTTACAGCTGTAGAAGACATGTCATGTCTTCCATGTGTACAGGTCAACATTCTTCTCTTTATAGTACCAAAGTAATGGTTAATGTGCTCTCCCCTCCTGTATGCAAGATCCCAGTGTCAGACCAACAGAAGAGCCCACAGAAAGAGTCACCAGTAGTTCAGCATGTTGCCCCTGCCTCTTACAATGCTAATTCTGCTGTACAGAAAATTAACCACTTTACCCCCCCCCCCCCTTCCTGACAGGCCATTTTTTGCGTTACGGCGATGCGTTACTTTAACTGACAATTGCGCAGTCATGCAATGCTGCACCCAAATGAAATTTATGTCCTTTTTTCCCCCACAAATACAGCTTTCTTTCGGTGGTATTTGATCTCCTGTAAGTTTTTTTTTAATTTGTGCTCTATAAACAAAAAAAGACTGACAATTTTGATAAAAAAAAAAAATTTTTTGGACTTTTTGCTATTAAACATGTCCAGTAAAAAAACTTTTTAAAAATCAAATTTCGTCATAACTTTAGGCCAAAATGTATTCTGCGACATGTCTTTGCTTAAAAAAAAATCCCAATATATGTAAATTAATTGGTTTACGTGAAAGTTATAGCGTTTACAAATGGTGGTATAAATACTGGAATTTGTTTGGGTTTTTTTTACTAGTAATGGCGGCGATCAGTGACTTATAGCGGGACTGTGGCGGGCATTCTGACACTTGGGGGAACTGACCTGGTGTCACTGACATCCCCAGTGACACCAATACAGTGATCAGTGCTAATAAAAAGCACTGATGCTGTACTAATGGCACTGGGTAGGAAGGGGTTAAAATCTGGGGTGCTCAAAGGGTTAATTGTGTGCTGTTTCACTGTGCGCATTCCACTGTAAGCACACTGCCTTGTATGGCTCGTACGCGCCCCCTACCTGGAGCTGAAAAATCACGTGTTTATACACATGATTTTGCGCACCTGTGCTGTCCTGTAGCAGTATTTCTGCTATATGGCGGCACGGAGCTGGTTAAAGCGACCATAAATCAGTAATTTAATAACAGCTAGATTTTAAATAGATTTAGGCCTCATTCACATTTGTGTATGGGTCCAGCTATGATTTCCCGCTGGAAACAGCGGAGTTTCTTGCAAACAGCTACAGCAATAGTAATAAAAAATGATAAAGCGAGCGCTTCAAAATACTGTATCAAAAAGCAGCTTGCATAAGATTAACCCCTAAAATCCTAAACATAAATAATATAAGAGATACAGCGCTCTTAATATATAATATAGTGGAATAGTGACGTATAATACGCAATCTTATGCATTAATGGGTGAACAAGTGTTGTCTTTGATGAAGACAGTATTAAATAAAATGTGACATCATCTCATAATGACATATCAAACAGCAGCAAATTGAATATATATGAAAGTCCTTGAAATATTCAATCAAGATGCGCCGATTTTCCCAGACAATTGTGCACGTGACTTCAGTGATATGAAGAAAGAGTTGTGCTTGCACTCCCCAGACGTATGATAATATCACGCATGTAATATAAGGGCACTAGTAGTCATCTGGGACCCAGTAGGCAAAAGGCACTCCAATGGTACTGGTTACAACCTGGGGAAGACCTCCAGACCTCTGGGTGGACCCTCTTAGTGGACGGGGACTGCCCTTTGTAGTTAGTACTCGGTATACGATGGACTCAGCAGAAACTCCACCTTTCAGTAGCTCAAAGTAAAGTCACCAAGACAAAGGGCTAATATAGTGTAGCAATTTATTATGCCAATGATGGTACACAAATTAGAGTAGCATACTGTGTTGATGTAATCTAACAACTGACAGTAGCCATAAGTAAACATAGGTGGGTAGCAAACAGCTACAAGCAGGTGGATAACAGCATAGGTATAGTCAGCAAATAGCATAGATATGGTCAGCATACAAGTATGGGCTACCATGCATGGAATTAAAAAAAAAAAAAAAAAAAAAACCCAAGATGGCTGCTGATCTAGCACATGGCTCTCAGCAGCTGACAGGGATATTCGGTGCGGCAAGCTAATACCCTGATGCATTTCGTGCAATAGCACATTGTCAAAGGGCTCTTTGACAATGTGCCATTGCACAAAACGCGTCAGAGTATTAGCTTGCCGCACCGAATATCCCTGTCAGCTGCTGAGAGCCATGTGCTAGATCAGCAGCCATCTTGGGTTTTTTTTTTTTTTTTAATTCCATGCATGGTAGCCATATCTATGATATTTGTTGACTATACCTATGCTGTTATCCACCTGCTTGTAGCTATTTTGCTACCCACCTATGTTTACTTATGGCTACTGTCAGTTGTCAGATTACATCAACACAGTATGCTACTCCAATTTGTGTACCATCATTGGCATAATAAATTGCTACACTATATTAGCCCTTTGCCTTGGTGGCTTTACTTTGAGCTACTGAAAGGTGGAGTTTCTGCTGAGTCCATCGTATACCGAGTACTAACTACAGCGAGCAGTCCCCATCCACTAAGAGGGTCCACCCAGAGGTCTTCCCCAGGTTGTAACCAGTACCATTGGAGTGCCTTTTGCCTACCGGGTCCCAGATGACTACTAGTGCCCTTATATTACATTCGTAATATTATCATACGTCTGGGGAGTGCAAGCACCCTTCTTTTTCTTCATATCACTGAAGTCACGTGCACAATTGTTCGGGAAAATTCACGCATCTTGATTGAATATTTCAAAGACTTTCATATATATTCAATTTGCTGCTGTTTGATATGTCATTATGAGATGATCTCACATTTTATTTAATACTGTCTTCATCAAAGACATCACTAATATTTTCACCCATTAATGCATAAGATTGCGTATTAAACGTCACTATTCCACTATATTATATATTAAGAGCTCTGCATCTTTTATATTATAGCTGCAGCAATAGGCATGGATTTAATTTTCCCACTGGAGGCTCCTGTGAACATCTGCAGGCAGGAAGCCCTGTTGAATCCAATGGGTGGCTGAGAGCACCTGCAGCCATTTGAATGTAAATCATACAGGAAGACTGGATGATCAGCCCTTGGTGCCCTCTGCAGAAAATCGTAGTCGGCCCCATACACAAGTGTGAATGGGGACTTTTGTCTGTTTTGCCACGCTGTTTCAGATTATCGTACTTTTTACATTTATTGAGAGCGTACAAAGTTACACTATATTCAGGACTGTGTACTGTGACCAAGAAGCTGCAGGACATTAGCATCAAGATGTAGCACAGAATGAAAAAAAAAAATAAAAAGATAAAAATACGTATTTTATTGAATAAATGGCAGTTTATGACACAATGCTTTGGCAAACTAAATATAACTCAGTTCAAGCATCTACTTTAACACTATTCACCCTGGTTATGATGATAGGAAATGATTCATGGCAAAAATAATTTCACAGTATGAGGTGTGATAATTTAAAACCAAGGAACCCCCATGGCGTAGCGCTGTGGTGGTGAGTCACAGAGCCAGTCTTTACGGAGAAGTAGAAGAAATAATAAGTGTGTGCATGCGCTGTTAGTGGAGAATGAGTGACAGGAATCTGGAGCAGCTAATTAACATCAAATTTAGGCTGATGGTGAACATTTCATGAAGAAATCAAGTGTTTTTGGATGGCATAGGCGGTTTGAGCAGGGATCAGAGGGTGTCCACAATGATGCAAGAAGTGAGTGGCCAAGAACGCAAAGATCGGATGCAAATGTGGAAAATGAAAAGGTTACGGGAATCCATTCGGAAGAAAAGACTGGAATCCTGGCCTGACAAGTGGATTCTCCACCACAACAATGCTCCAGCACATGATGTGTTCAGTGTTGGCGTGTTCCTCGCCCAGAAATCCATTCCAAAACTTGACCAACCACCTATGTCCCCCGACTTATCACCCTGCAACTTTTGGTTGTTTCCTAAATTAAAAAATGCCCTAAAACGAGTTCATCTTTAGGAATAAGTTACGTGTTCCACCCGTTTTTAGGGTGCGACATGTACAATGTTCCTACTCCTGCAGCCACTCCCTGAATCCTTCACTCTCTGTGACAGAGGACCAGGAATCTTCTACCTGCACGTGCTGTCACTATTTGAAAAGAGCACAGCCATGCGGGGCTCGCCCACACGGTCACGTCATTCACAGAGTTCTGCAACTGACAGCCTTTGCGGTGTAGTTCTCAAACTACCAGGGCACTGTTGAGTGCTCTATAGGTAGTTCATTGATACTTCCTGTCCTTGTGTAACTGCCTGCCATTACAAGGTACCAGCACACAAATACACTGACAATCTGCAGGAGCCATGCAATGCACCTGGGATCTGCTGATCGCTGGTGCAATACTTTCCAGGCTCCTACAAAAAAAAAACAAACATTATATATATATATATACACACACACACACACACACACACACACACACTTGTGTTCAAAATAATAGCAGTGTGTTGAAAAAAATGAATAAAGCTCAAAATCCTTCTAATAGCTTTTATTTCCATACACACAAATGCATTGGGAACACAACACATTCTATTCCAAATCAAAACATGAAGAAAAATAGATCAAATTTGTGTTGTTCCTCTAAATAAAATTGAAGAAAAGTGAATATTAGACTGTTCAAAAAAAATAGCAGTGTTTGTATTCTTCTTTACAAACTGGAAGATTTTGCTTTCCTTTGAATCACTTAATGAATATTTGGTTGTAGTCGCACTGTTTCTGAGAACTGCTGTACATCTGTGTTGCATGGAGTCAACCAACTTCTGGCCCCTGTGAACAGGTATTCCAGCCCAGGATGATTGGACTACATTCCACAGTTCTTCTCTATTTCTTGGTTTTGCCTCAGAAACTGCATTTTTGATGTCACCCCACAAGTTTTCAATTGGATTAAGATCCAGGGATTGGGCTGGCCACTCCATAACGTCAATCTTGTTGGTCTGGAACCAAGATGTTGCACGTTTACTGGTGTGTTTGGGGTCGTTGTCTTGTTGGAACACCCATTTCAAGGGCATTTCCTCTTCAGCATAAGGCAGCATGACCTCTTCAAGTATTCTGATGTATTCAAACTGATCCATGATCCCTGGTATGTGATAAATAGGCCCAACACCGTAGTATGAGAAACATCCCCATATCATGATGTTTGCACCACCATGCTTCACTGTCTTCACAGTGTACTGTGGCTTGAATTCAGTGTTTGGGGGTCGTCTGACAAACTGTCTCCGGCCACTAGACCCAAAAAGAACAATCTTACTTTCATCAGTCCACAAAATGTTGCGCCATTTCTCTTTAGGCCAGTCAATGTGCTCTTTTGACAAATTGTAACCTCTTCAGCACGTCTTTTTTTCAACAGTGGGACTTTGCGGGGGCTTCTTGCAGATAGCTTGGCTTCACATAGGCGTCTTCTAATTGTAACAGTACTCACAGGGAACTTTACACCTTCTTTCATCTTCCTGGAGCTGATTGTTGGCCGAGTCCTTGCCATTTTGGCTATTCTTCTATCCATTCGAATGGTAGTGTTTCGCTTTCTTCCACGTCTTTCAGGTTTTGGTTGCCATTTTAAAGCATTTGCGATCATTTTAGTTGAGCAGCCTATCATTTTCTGCACTTCTTTATATGTTTTCCCCTCTCCAATCAACTTTTTAATCAAGGTACGCTGTTCTTCTGAACAATGTCTGGAACGACCCATTTTCCTCAGAATTTCAGAGAGAAATGCACTGTAACCAGCATGTACAACATTTGCTGCCTTCCTTCCTTAAATAAGGGCAATAATTGCCACCTGTTTTTCAAAGAATGAATGACCTCACTAATAGAACTCCACACTGCTATTATTTTGAACATGCCCCTTTCAATTAGTGATTCAATTACACAGAATCAGCAGCATGCATGTCATGACTGTTGGGTCTGTTGGATTTCTATGACTCTACTACACCTGCTAATAAATTATCTGCCATGTAGAAATATCATTTCTACCAAAAACAGTGATCAGGTTAGTGATGTCTGACTGCTATTATTTTGAACACAACTATATATATATATATATATATATATATATATATATATATATATATATATATATATATATATATATATAGTGAACTTATCCTTTGATAAAGATATTGCACAGCGTTCTGGAAAATGAATTCTATGAATGTTTTCGGCAGTGGCACAGTCCTCTATATAAGTGTGTTCCTTCAAAAGGGAACAGACTTTGCAGGTGACAGCAGTCTTTTTTTTTTTTTTTTTCACAGTCCACTCCATGAATTAAATTGTCACGCCTCACATACTAATAGAAAATATTAGATTCCTGGGACTATCATAGAATATCAAAATCATGAACATGAAGCAGTCTACAGTTGGTTTGACTTGAAGATCTCAGATTTGGTGAAGCTTTAGGCTGGTTGCCACCATGACACGATGCATATCTACAGATCATGACCTTCAAGATGTGCTGAGCATCTTAATTTACAAATACAAAACACATCAAACACAGTAAACTAAACAGAACCCAACATGAATGTGTGAGGAGTCACAAAGGAAAGGCAGGCAAACGTCAAGAAGACCAAGGAAACAGTCTGGAGCTTAGTCCAAAGACAACACATAGATCAGGCATGGGTCAGAGAGGACAAAGCACACCAGTGACATGGGAGAAGATGAATATGTAAGGCCGATTCAAGGAACAATATTTGATCACTGGCCGTGTCTTTCTCAGGCCTCCCCTTCCCATCATACATTGTCCTGCCAACAATGATGAGGACAAATATGGGAACTGGTCTGTCTCATACCATCATCTAGAGAAAGATCAATTGGATGGCATATTTACAAGTACCAAGTAAAGATTATAAAGAATGTCTGAACGAGAAATTCCATTTCACCAAACAAAAGAATGGCTCAACTCTTGGTTCAGCTTAGCAGCGATTTTTATTTTAGGAATGTTCTAGCATGACCACACAAGAGGTTTCCTCCGCCATTACGTCTTGGCACAGATCTAAAAGGATCCGCAATGTTAAATTTTAGGTGCAGCCAAAAATTGTGTATAAAGTTTTAGATGCAGTAGAGGTAGGTTAAAGCCGTTGAAAAATGGTGCAGAATTTTGTGCACAAAATGTATGAATAATATATTGATATTTTTTTCAATGAAATCAGGTACCTAAATTTGACTTGGTATTAGATTCTTGCAGCCTCTGTACATAAGAGCTGACTGCGAGAGGGAAAAACAGGACTGGGAAGCAATCAGGTCTGCTGCATGCAAATGTACTGACAAGGGGTGTGCTGATAGAAGGAGAGAGCACGGTGACTGGCTCCTGCCAGCTGAATTTTTTATGCCTTTTAAATTATATAAGCCTACATTTTCCAAATGTCTTAAGGCGAGTCATGTGATTGAGCTGGGTGCTCTTTCAGCGATTAACAGTTTTGATACAGAAATATGACAATTGCACGGTCATGCAACACTGTACCCATATGAATTTTTTAGCATTTATTTTGGTGGTATTTATTCACCACTGGGATTTTTATTTTTTTGCTATATAAATGAAAAAGCCAAAAAATTTGAAAAAAAAAGTGTTTTCTTATACAATTTTGCAAATAAATAAGCTTTCTTCATAAATCTTGGCCAAAATGTATTCAGTTATCTTTTTAGTAAAAAAAAAAAAAAAAAAATAACCCAAATTAGTTTATAACCAAAAATTATAATTTTTAAATTTTTTTTGTACATTTTTATTTTTTTTCTCTATTATTATATATTTTTTTTTTACATACTGTCACCCTAGCAGTACAGTGTCACCATAGTGACACAGTACTACTTGTGTGGGGTGATGAAGATTTTTTTTTTTTTACACCGATTGCTTTTACACCCATAAAGGCTGTAAAAGCAATCATTTCTCCTTCTCTCTCCTTCTCTCCCTCTATGATTTGCTCCCTTTTGGTCTGTTAAATTTACCATTAAAAGTGTTATGTTATACCAATAATTCTTTCAGAAATCTAGGGCTTTCGTAACTTTCTGTAGCAAACTGACAAAACAATGCCTCCACTGCACAGTAGTGTTATCAGTCCTGCCCAGTTCCCCTCTGCTGTACTACAGAACCTCTACCACTCCTGTTATGGAGAGGAGAGGGAGAGGCGTTTTCTAGTCCTAAAACACTTCTTGTTCCTTTATAGGTCCAGTCCAGTGAGTGAGAGTTGACGTGTTAGGATGTGAAGAGTTTTACTGGCAGGATTACCAGGCACAAATAAAGAATATAAAAGCCTGAAAAAAGAGAACTAAAGCAGCCACTTCATCTAAGAACTAGTAAGCTGCAATATATTACATTTTTGTTCTTGGGTTTACATACACCTAAATCCGTCTTCCTATATGTGCTTACTTTCCATTGCTGCATCTTAAGCTGTTCATACACAGATTGAAATTTGTCCCGTTAAGCAGGGACTGGCCTAATTTCGATCAGTGTGTAGCATTCCCACATGGGATATATTCAAAAACGCTCCATGATCAGTGGCTGCAGCTGTTGATCTTTGTATTCTGACAGCAGCGGGTGCCACTGTCAGAATACAATGATACAATGTGTTGGAGCAGGGAAAGGGGGAGGGATATGGGGATGGATTCTCCATCCACCTTGTTTGTGTGGATATAGGAATTATTTGTTCAGCCCGCTGGCTGAATGGAAACAAATAAAAAAAACAAAAAAAAACAAATAATGAACAGTGTGTGAACAGCTCTGAAAAACAAGACTAAGACACCAACATTTGGTACATTTGCCTATTAAAAAAAAAAAAAAAAAAAAGCACTGCTAAAGACTGCTGATCAGTCAGAGAAGCCAAGACAATGGAAGAGGAGGTATTATACCTGAGTCCCAGAGAGGTCCTCGTTATTTTCAAACTCCATCCTGATTGGATCATGTGGAGGTAATCCCATGGGATACACAATCATTACGGCACCGCGGAGCTGATCCAAAGCATCTTTTACCATGTCCATTGCTACACACACATTGGCCTCCGCTTGTTTCTACACAAAGAGATGACTTTTTACAGTTGCTTTTCAGTTTATGCCAAACACATATTACAATATAGTTGCAATCTTTGTCATCATGTTCTGACAACACTCATACAAATAGAGATCACTACAGATGTGACAATCAGGCTTTAGAGTCATTCTAAAGGTTTTTTTTTTTTTTTAAATAACAAACATATCATACTAATGGTTTTGTCCAGAGCAGCCCTGATCCTCTTCTTCTCGGGTCCCCTGCCACTACTCCTGGCTCCTCCCCCTTGACCAGTGCCCCTAATAGCAAGCCACTTCCTATGGGAGCACTGGTGCATGCTCGATCCAGAGCTCCACTCTATGCATCCATCAGACACACAGAGCTGTGGCTCAGCTCAGTCCACTGGTCTCTCCTCATTGGCTAACTGGCTGTGATTGACAGTAGTGGGAGACGATGGCTCCTGCTGCTGTGTCTCAGCCAATGAGGAGAGAGACACTCAGGACAGCTGAGGCTCCTGTGCACATTGCTGAATCGATAGGCGGCTCAGGTGAGTAATGGGGAGGGCGTGCGCGTGCGTGCGTGTGTAGGTGAAAAAACCTTCAACCTTTACAACCACTTTAAAGGTGAACCCTAGGCGCATATAAAATACACCAAAGGTATTCGGCAGCTTGGTTAGTTGGGATGCTTTGGTTTTTTTTACTGTTTTTTTGCAGGGAGTCATTTTATTCACCATTTGATTTCAGCAACAGAATCTGCATAATATTGTGAAGACAAGGTTACCTTTGATATTAAGGCTTTTGCTTCCTCCATTGTCTTTTGCAACACCGTCTTCATACTGTCATTAGGTGCTAAAAAAAAATAAGATAAAATAGTGTATGACATTATATGGATTACCAATACCATCTTTTGTCTTGCTGCTACTTATATTACAAGAGGATCCTTATTTTCCTTGCTTCTAAACAGGAAGATTACAGGAGGGAGAACGCAAATTCAGCTTTGGCGGCACCCTGCATATAAACAAATGCACTCCAGCAAGTAAACAATGTACCAGCAGGGAGTTTTAAGTCTTTGTGGCAGATCATTAATGCAAGAATCCAACTGCTTTCTAGGAATAAACGCAGAATTAAAAACTTCAGGTACATGAATTAACCTCTATTTTTTTTGCCCAATCCTTTTTTAATTTCTCTCGAATGTTTCCAGATTTCTGAAATATTGGTGACTGTCCTGAGTTGATCCCAGAGACAGGTTAGATCATTTTTCTTGGTCCCACCTTTTCCATTCCTGAACCTCCTCTCTCTTCCCCCCTCCGTTACATTGTGATCTAGTACTCTTTTACAGAGCACAGCTCCCCAGTTGCTTGACCATTTCGCTAACACTTTGCATTCAATTCCGTACTTGGTTCTCTTTTATGAGTCATGGTTTTTATTTCTATACCTGTTGGTTTAGGATTATTACACTCTACAGGGGTGTGGACATTTTTTTAAAAACTACTTGTCCAGGGGCTAAATTGGTGTCCCAATCTACTTGTCCAGATACAAAAAAAAAAAAAAATTAACCAAAACCCTATTTAAATCTGAGGTGCTTTATGGAATGTCGGGGCTTTTAAAAACAAAAAGGGGCTTTATGGCGACTTAAACATTTAATATTATTAACATGGCACTGTTTATCTCCTCCCCACCCTACCTGTCGCCAGCACCGCACCTGGGGACTAGCAGAGAGAGGAGAGACCTTGCAGTGTAATGAGCATTGATTGGGTGCTCTTCAGGCAAGGGGAGTCTCGGGCTTATCCTTTATCCCTTTCGCTGCCAGAGCCAATTTTGCGTTTTTTTTGCACACGTTTAAAAAATAATTTAAGGCCTGAAGATTACACAAAACTGCAAAACATGATATATTTTCTTAAAGCAAAGACCCTAGAGAATAGAATAACGGTAGTTCCAATTTTTTATGTCACACGATATGATCACAAAGGACTAGGAAATGCAAAATTTCAGTAAAAAATACACTTAAGTTAATTTTAGGGCACAAAAGGCAATAAATTATCACATTTTTTGTAAAATATAAAAGAGGAGTAAATAGATATCCAACATGTCAAACCTTAAATTTGCATGCGCTTGTGAAACGGAAACAAACTTTTGTACCCTATATTTTATATAGGTGCTGCTTTTAAAGCCCCTTACAGATCAGTTTAGCATTACAGAGGAGGTCTGGTGCTAGAATTATTGCTCTCATTCTGGCGTGCGCAGCGATATGTAACATGTATCGCAATCGTTGTTTTTATGTGTAGGCACCCCAGCGCATGCTTTTACGTTTGTGTGTGCGTACATATGTGGGGGTGGAGGGCCTTGAAAAATTTTGGGAGTGGTTATATGCTTGGCTGTAACTTACATTTATAAAAAAATTTAAAAAATAATTTTTTTGCACTTAACTTTCTTTTTTTTTTAATCACATAGGGGGACAAAAAGTCCCCTATGTGATGATTTTGGTCACAGGTTCTCTTTTTTGAGACATTCAGGGTCTAAAAGACCCTGCATTTCTCCCCTGTGCTCCACTGAATGTATTGCAGTGCACATTGCACCGCATGACTGGTCTCGGGCTCACAGAAGGGCAAGCAAAGCCTAAGACATATAGCGGACAGGAGGGCAGCGGCTGGCACTGTGGGCTATGTGGAAGCAATCGGGTGGCATCGCTGCCGCCCGAATGCTTCCACCTGACAGATGAGCCCAGCTGCTTGCTCACAGCAGGGCTAAAGCCAAAAAAAAAAAACAAACTACCCGCCCGGAACTACATGTCCCAGGCGTCGGACAATATGAATTGCATATCCTTGCCTCTACCATGTTGAGATGTTTATGTATCTTCTATCCCTGGCATTATTCTTCTATGTCAAGTACAACAGTTTTCTAGTATATTATTGTGTGATTTTGTAACCTAACATCTTAGAAATAAAAAGTTATTTGACCCAAAAACTTCAGGCGCTCCCATGTCCTATAATTATTGAAGCACCAAGGCCCTGGGTCCATTGTTTGTATATTTTCCCAGTGCTTGTGTGCGCCTGGTTCTCCAATGTTTTCCCATAACTCAAAAATAAAATTGTTGGCCCAATGCTGTTTGCCCAAATTGACCCTACAGGGTGTTTGGGTGACTGTGGCAAAGACGATAAAACTCTACTGGCGCAGATAATAATGCAAAATTATTTGTCAGCGCTAAATCAATAAGGTAGAAAGGATCGCTTGAAGTAAAAAGTCAGCTGAAATTAACTGACTGCTTTAAACGAAAGTGGCAACACATTCCATAGGTTGTACAATTGTAGTAGGCCATGATTTACTTCTACAGTGAAAGGATATGGAATGCCAGATATAAAATCTTATGTTCACATTCAGAAAGGGAATGCTACTAAAATGAGATGACATCATTACCATGTCCATTGCGTCTTCCAATCTCATCCTTTTTGAAGACACTCCCTCCACTGGGCACGCATTTAGCTTCAAATTCATCCTTTAGTTTCAGATCTTCAATCTGCTCATCAGCCAATCCCTGCATATTAGGGGGCAGAGAAATGCCATGTTCTGCCAACTCCTCCATCTCTATACAGGGAAAAAAGGCAGAGTATAAATACAATTTGCAGCAGAGATGTTTTTTTACATTCTCCATCTTCATGTGGGTCCTAGTGACTACAAGCTTTACTCCAACCAAAGCAAAAACAGTAGTTTTAGTGCCCTGTAACACTGCTGTGCTAAAAAGCACCTTTCCAGTGCGACAAAAGCACATCAAAAGTACTGTATTTCCCTTAAAATCCTATATTATTATTATACAGTATTTATAAAGCGCCAATAGTTCGCTCAGCGCTGTACATTACAAAGGGGGACAGAACATGTGACAGAACAATACCAATACAATGCAGAACATGAGGGGATTGAGGGCCCTGCTCTTTCGAGCTTACAATCTAGGAGAGAGGGGATGGTGGTACAGGAGGAGATAGGTGTGGGGGATGGAGTGGTAGGAAGAGTGGAGGAGGTCGACAAGTTAGCAGGGGGTGGGGTAGGCTTCCCTGAAGAGATGGGTTTTCAGGGTGCGCCTAAAGGAGAGGAGAGTAGGTGATAATCTGATGGGTTGGGGCAGGGAGTTCCAGAGGATGGGTGACACCCTGGAGAAGTCCTGGAGGCGTGCATGGGAGGAGGAGACCAGGGAACTAGAGAGAAGGAGGTCTTGTGAGGAGCGGAGTGTGCGTGCTGGGCGGTACTTGGATATTAGGTCAGTGATGTAGTTCGGGGCAGTATGGTGGACAGCTTTGTACGTCAATGTTAGGATTTTGAATTTGATCCATTGCGCAATCGGAAGCCAGTGGAGGGATTGGCAGAGGGGGGTGGCGGAGATGGAGCGGTTGGAAAGGTGAATGAGTCTGGCAGCCGTATTCAGGATGGACTGAAGCGGGGATAGCCAGCGGAGAGGCAGGCCAGTAAGGAGGGAGTTGCGAGTTTTTCAAATCGCTGCACTGCATTTGTGCTGCAGTTTGAAAAATCTTGCATGTCCCACATATTTGTTTCTTGTGGCTAAGCGTACCATAGCCAAGGCCTGGAAAAAACCCATGGTCTCATCTGAAGCTGTGAAAGACTGACCACGATGATGATCAACAAAAAATGTCCAGCATCTTGCACGACTTGCACTCTAAATTCCTGAAAATATGGAAACCTTGGCTAACTTACGCATTCCCCACATTACACCCAGCCAGTCACAGCACATTGTAACCCCCAAGTGGACTAGTATCAGGGCCTGCAGGATCCCCCACTTTTTTTTTCCTTCTCTCTGCTTTTCTTACTCTGTATCCGCTTCTTCACTACTTCTCTTTCTCTTAATAATTTTCCTCACAAGCTTTTATGCTTAGGTCTTTTGATCCAGCCAGTTGTTCAGGCTGATGGCCCCACCGTGTGGCCATATTGTTCGATCCTTGAAACCTAGTTCGTTATAAGTCAGGAATGCACCCACATTTTTTGATAATTGCCATTTCTAGGCGTAAACAATTTTCATTTACGTGCGACTGTACAAGGCCTCCTGCGTGGGTGGTTCTCGCGTTATTTCTTTCAATAAAAAAATATTGTACCAGAAAAGTCTTGAATTCTGCATCTTTGGCACACTTTTCAAACGTGCACCAAAATACACCTTCCATTGTAAGTCAATAAAAAAGCACCAAGGGTTCACAGTTTAAAGGTTTTCAGGGTCACATGACACTTTTTTTTTTTTTTTTTAAGATGTTGGTTGTTAAGGAGCTGGTACACACCAGCATCCTTAACAACCAGCGCATAGCTACACATACATTGCCAACCCCCCCCCCCTTTCCCCCATGGTGGGCACTCTCTGGCTCTTACTGCTAAATCTCTTCAGGTTTAGGGGAGCTGGTCTGACCTCCACTATGCCTCCTCTAACATTCAGCTGTACTGTCCAGTCTTCCCCGCTGCTCCATCCTCCAAAGTGTCCAGTGGTAGTGATGGAACACTCTGCAGCTCCCTTCACAGCCTGGCACAGTGTTCCCATCGCCCTCCCCATCTCACACTGAGTATCCAGAGCAGACACGAGACTGACCTCTCAGCACCACCTGGGTACAGATTATTGGAACAAATGACTGAGCAGAGAGGAGCTAGGGGTGACTACCATGGAGATAGGTGTGGCACTCTATGTGTAGCCAAGTAGCCGGAACCCAACAGCATCCTTAACAACTAGTGAATAACAGAGCTGACACCCACCAGTGTCCTTTACAACCAATGAATAGCTGGTTGTTAAGTAGCCGTAACCCGAAGGCATCCTTAACAATCAGCATTTAAAATGTGTGAACCATTTTTTAAAACACATAGCAGGTTTTAGAAGCGCAGCATGAAAGCAGCCTTAGGAGAAGTATTGAGATTTTATCCAAGTTGGAAAATTATCCTCACCGACACCTCTATCCCCCGTCTAGTGTGAAAAGGTCATATGACACCAAGTTATAATGTCTCACTGCGGAAGAAGACCAGCAGAAGATACAAGACTCAACAAGCACCCCTGTGCTCCAGCATTGCAGACAGCCAGTGAAAGGTAAAATCAGGGGACATTTAAGCAGGGCATTAAGTAAATGGGAAAAGTCTCCTCTAGTGGGTATTTACATTGGGCAGGAGCTTGCATCAGGTACAAAATTCAAATGCATAAGTAAACTGAACAGTAGTTGAACGGGCAGCACAGTGGCTAAATGGGCAGCACTTCTGACAGGGGTTGTTGGTTCGAATCCCAATCACGGCACCACCTGCCTGGAGTTTGTATGTTCTCCCTGTGCCTGCGTGGGTTTCCTCTGGAGACTCGGGTTTCCTCCCGCACTTTAAAGACATGATGGTAGGTTTATTGGCTCCTGTCTAAATTGGCCCTAGTATGTGTATGAATGTGAGTTAGGGACCATAGATTGTACGCCCCTTGAGGGTTAGGGACTGATGAGAATGTACAATATATATGTAAAGCGCTGCGTAAATTGACAGCGCTATATAAGTACCTGAAATAAATAAATAAAATAAACAGCTCACTATACCATACTGTACAATAAACAGTGAGCCTTTTCTATTTTACAAGGCAGCCTGAAGTAAGAAAACATGAAAACTCAAAGCAACAAATAGGTTAGTGATCTGCCTAGTGTTATTTATAAGGGAGAAGTGTTTGCTCAGTTTATCTTAAAGTAGAACAATAAGCAAAACTTTTTTTCTCATTTTTGATAGAGCAAGGGAGGATTATAACCCCTGTTAGATTATATTTTATGGCTGTAAGCCATAATCATCACAATTCTGACAAATCACGGCTTGAACTATCTTGCTTTGCATGTAATGAGTCTATCTCATATATTAGTTTCACCTTTTAAGTTGCATTACTGAAACAAATGAACTTTTGCACGATATTCTAATTTTTCGAGTTTCACCTGTATATATTGTTTCTTTGATAGCTATGAGGCCCTTCTTACCTGAACAAATCCTGCTAACTTTAAGCCTGCCATTGTAAATGACTACAATATCTTTCACCAAGTCATCCACAGGAACACTGACAGTCGTATCGAAGAGGAACTGGCTCTCATCGCCGTGTTTCACATGTAGGCGCACCATATCTGCAATGATAAGCACAGTCAGATGAAACATAGGTTCGTCTTATAGTATCTACACAGTTTGAAAAAAACAACGTAGAAATATAGTTATAGTGAACGCTTGGACTCTCTCCTTCCTCATTGGCTCAGACACAGCAATGGCTGTCAATCACAGCCCGTGAAGCAGAAGCGGGGGGGGGGCAGGGGCAAGCCATGTTCTGCATGTCTATGGATTCACACAGCCGGCTCGGCAGTGACGTAGCAAAGGTGGGCACTTGGTGTGGAAGGCAAGAGTGCTGGCAGGGGACCCCAGAAGAGGAGGTCTGAGGCTGCTCTGTACCATTACAGAGCAGGTAAGTGTGACATGTTTGTTATTTTTTTTAAATAACCCTTTACAATCACTAACTCACCATAGCAGCATTTTCTTTCTTGTCCTCCCCCTCTTACAAAAAACGTAAAAAAAAAAAAAAAAAAAAAAAACCAACTAGGATGCCCATACCTTACAAATTGCGGCATTTGTGCACCACCGGTGTCATGTTTCACATGACTGTCATATGCATTTAAGTGTTCTTTGTATTTTTTCTCTGCTCCTCCCTTTCCTTTGGTTTAGTTCATGCTGTATAGATAGCCCCACCCCTTTTATTCTTTTCCCAGTAATGCATTGCAGCTTCTAGCCTCATGTCTTATGGAGTAGATCACATTATGATCTTTTGACCTATCAGATGTTCATTGTTGTAAGATTCTCTCAGTTTATGGAATACACTTCACAAGATCTACAAGGTGTTGTCTGGATCGCGTCACTGCCTGTGTTATTCAACTAAGATTGGAGTTATCGCTATCTCATCCCAACTGCAAGTTACAGAGATCACACTTTCAATGCTTAGACTGGAGACAGAACAAGCGGCCTCTCCCGGGAACCAAACACCTGGCAGTAAACGGCGCTGTATCTGCGCAAGCGATGGACCGTGCAAGATGGCGGCACAGGAGGGAACAAATGCAGCGGTGAAGTTCTGCTATAAAGCCCCAACACTCCAAGCCCCCTAACCGCCTAGTGAAGGCCAGCAGTAAAGGGTTAACAGGGCTTCCTTGCTATCACAAGGACATGCCCTTCCCTGGTTGCCATGGAAACTCCTCCAAAACAACAACCGTGCTGTGTTAGAATTCTTCCTGGCACGGTGTATAGAAATGAATATTGTGCTGACTGCCAAGAGGGAGCCGCCACGTGTGTCTTTCCTCTGGCAGGACAGAGTCAGCGATCTGAGGCCGTCTGGGTATTAAGACAAGGAACAGATCTCTCCCTGCACACGGGGTCACCGTACAATGAGAGCACAGAGATGGACACACGGGGTACTCACCTGATGATCAACGAGCCCTTCCGCAACACAAGCCCAGCTGTGCTGTAGACACGCCCCCGTCTCCTAGCACACCGCAGTAAACATCCGGCGTGCCGCCGTCCTGCAAACACACGACGTACAACGGAACTCTCAGACACACCCCCTCCCGCTGATTGGCCCGACCTCTAGAGTGTAGCACGTGACTGTGTTGTTATTCTGATGATCTGGGCAGGAGAGGAGCCGCTATCGCCCCCTGCTGGGTGTATTCTCCTTCGGCTTCATGCAGATGCTCTCTGTCACACTGGGGGGGGGGGGGATGCGCTGGAACTGGAGCTGGCACAAGCTGTGCATAGTAACCAATCAGCTTCTGGATTCCATTTACAAAGATTAACTGAACACGCTGATTGGTTACTGTGCACAGCTGCTCCAGTCTGAGTATAACCCCTCCCCCATTTTGTGTTTCTCTCCTCTGATTGCATCTCTGTTCTATTTCATTACTGCACAGTAGCTCTGCCCCTTGTTGGGGTCTATTTGCTAAGGCCCCTTTCACGTGGGCGTTTCCTATGTCCGATTTTCATCTCTCCATTTATGGATGAAAAAAACGGACACCCATGTATTTCTATGGACTAGTGGATGTAAAAGGATGATCACCTGTTTACATCCATTAATGTCAGCATCTGACAACATCTGTTTTTTGAACGGAATAAAACCCTATTTTTCTTCCATAAAAAAAAATGAAATGGATGAAAAACGGATGTGAACTGATCTGTTTTTTCTTGGAAAAAATCGTAACTGAACTGATGAAAAAACGGAACGCCCGTGTGAAGGGGCCTAATGCTGGAGAGTGCAAAATCAGGGTCACTTCTGCATAGGAAGCAATCAACTTCTACCTACAGCTTGTTCAATTAAGGTCGGCAATAAATCCTGGAAGCTGATTGGTTTCTATGCAGAAGTGAGCCTGATTTTGAACTCTCCAGCTTTAGAAAATAAATCCCATTGTGTTCTCCTCTTCATCACTCTGTACCTTGTTACATTGTATCCTCTCCATCACTTGTCTACCACCTCTCGATCCGGGCACCTTGTTACATTGTATCCTCTCCATCTCTTGTCTACCACCTCTCGATCTGGGCACCTTGTTACATTGTATCCTCTCCATCTCTTGTCTACCACCTCTCGATCCGGGCACCTTGTTACATTGTATCCTCCTCCCCATCGCTCCGCACCTTGTTATATTGTATCCTCCTCCCCATCGCTCCGCACCTTGTTACACTGTATCCTCCTCCCCATCGCTCCGCACCTTGTTACACTGTATCCTCCTCCCCATCGCTCCGCACCTTGTTACACTGTATCCTCCTCCCCATCGCTCCGCACCTTGTTACACTGTATCCTCCTCCCCATCGCTCCGCACCTTGTTACACTGTATCCTCCTCCCCATCGCTCCGCACCTTGTTACACTGTAGCCTCCTCTCCATTGCTCCGTACCTTGTTACATTGTATCCTTCTCTCCCTCACCCTGCACCTTGTTACACTGTATCCTCCTCCCCATCGCTCCGCACCTTGTTACACTGTATCCTCCTCTCCATTGCTCCGCACCTTGTTACATTGTATCCTTCTCTCCCTCACCCTGCACCTTGTTACATTGTATCCACCTCACCATCGCCCTGCATCTTGTTTCACAAAAAGCTTTATTGGATCTGTTTAAAGTTTTTTTATTTTTTACAGGGTGAACAGGCGACACAAAAGTATTATACAAAATAGGATGTACAGCAGAGGCGAGGATACTGACGTCTGCTGGAGTGTTACAGTGGCAATCGTAGGAGGTGACAAAATATTACAGTCAGAACACCAAGGGTGTGATTGATGTCTTCAAGGAAGGAGATAATAGCTATGTTGTAGGGGGTGCTCTGCGTCAGCAGGTAGGAATGCCTCCAGGGCAGAGAGGGGCACCAATTAGACTAAAGGCATAATGTTAGGGTAAGAAGGAGAGAATAGTCAATCATAGGCAACAAGGAAAGAAAAAAGTGGAAGGCTGAGGATAAAGGAAGCCAGAAAGGATAGTTGCCTGGGTTAAGGAGGAGAGGAAGGAAAAGGGGAAGGGAAGGCTAAGCAGAAGACAGTCCCATGTGGGCAGCAATTGTCCTCATACCAAAAGTAGGGTTCTGTCAATGTTCAGTTGTGCATTATAAGAAATCAAAGGATCCTAGACCTTCCAAAATGTATTGTAAGTGTCCTCCAGGATGGAAGTGAGCTTCTCGTGGACTATAGTCTCCATGGACCTCTGCAAAGTTGAGAAACACTTATCCTCAGGCCCTAGACAATGTCTACTGAGCTGCCAAGAACACAAATCCCACCGGCTTTCTCTGAACGTTTGTGAGGGTAGGGATTGGTGTATGTAATCGGGCTTCTCAAGGGTCATGGGCCAAAGAGATATTGAATACTGACCTGATCACAGTGTAAACCTCATTAATACTCTGACCTGATCACAGTGTAAACCTCATTAATACTCTGTCATCCAGTTCTCATCGCTTCTTTACTTTTAACTCTCTACTTAAACACCACCACCTCCACATAGTAACTCACTCACTGCTCCTGAGATTGCCAATCACCTCAAAAACAAAATTGATGCAATTCATGGGGACATCTCCACTGCACAAAATAATGAAAGAAAACCTCCTGCGCTGAGAATGGATGAACCCTACAAAAGCAGCTGCCACCTAAACTTTAACCACAAAGTAAATGATAATTACATACAATAATAATGGTGTAGCGCTAAATATATTAATTAAAACATACGTGAGCATGAAAAACATATACAATCACAAACTGAACTAGTGATTCCCCCACATATATATCCCCAATCGGGGGACCAATAATTAGTGAAGTGAGTGATTCCTCACAGGGGAACACAATAAATAGCACATGTGAAGAAAAGTGTCCAAATGCAATGCATCATGCTATATTGTAGTCCATATTAGCAATTCCAAGGTGCGAGAATTTCCTGCACACACATGTGAATGTAACCACAGACAATAGGTGCCGCACACTGTGATGTGATATCCGTAAGTGGCCAAAGTGCCTCCTCACCTCCTTTATGTGACCACAAGGGCCTACTCGCTTAGTGGAATAACCACATCAGTCAATAGATAACCACGTCTCCAGATGTACCCTCCTGGATGCCTGGTAGCCTCCAATGTTCTGGATCACTCTCCTGTAACCTGGCACTCACATGTATCCGCTTTCCACCATAGGGTCATAAACATAAAAAAATTAATGGGGACATCTCCACTGCACAGATATCTATCCCACTTAACATACCCTGTACAAAACCATCCTCAATGCTTTCCTCTTTTGACCTTGCTACTACTAAAGAGGTTGCTAAAGTTCTTTCAGAAGCCCACCTAACATGTCCACTGGACCCCATTCCTTCACAACTACTATGGTCATCCTCCTCTTCTATCCTATGCTCCCTCCCTCTTCAATTTTCCTCATCTACTGGAACCTTCCCCTCCCCTCTAAAATGTGGACTAATTACCACTATACTTAAAAAGCCCTCACTGACCCCACCAGCCTGGACAACTAAAGGCCCATCTCCTTGCTCATATTTGCCTTTAAACTTTTAGAACACTTAGTCTACAACCTTCTTGACTCCTCACAGTCTGGCTTTCACTTACTACACTCCACTGAAACTGCCCTACTAAAACTCGCTAATAAGTTATGTTAAACTCTTAAAACCAATGGCCACTACTCCATACTCATACTATTCGACCTCTCTGCGGCCTTTGATACTGTTGACCATCCCCTCCTCCTCAAAAAGCTCCATTCTCTTGGCCTTCAAGACTCTGCTCTCTCCTGGTTCTCCTCCTACCTATCACATTGCTCCTTCAGTGTTACCTATAATTCTGTCTTCTGGTCTCCACTTCCTCTTTCTGTAGGGGCCCCCCAAGGTTGTGTCCTCGGTACCCTCCTCTTCTCCTTCTACACCTCCTCCCTTGGTCATCTGAAAAACTCCCATGGCTTCCAGTACCATCTCAATGCTGATGACACCCAAATCTATCTTTCTACTCCTCACCTCACTCTTTCTCCTTGCATTACTAACTTATAAACTGACATGTCAGCATGGATTTCACACAACTTCCTCAAACTCAATGTTCTAAAACTGGGCTCATAATATTCCCTTATGCTCGTGTCCCCTCCCCTGACTTCTTCATCAAGATCAACAATACAACTATCAATCCCTCCCCTCATGTCAGTGTACTTGGTGTAATCCTGGAGTCTGACTTGTCCTTTCAGCCCTAAATCCAATTGCTGTCCAAATCTTGTAGACTTCACTTCCGTATTATCTCCAAAATTCGCCACTTTTAACCACTGAAACCACTAAGCAACTTTTTCCCTCCCTTGTTATCTCTTGACTTGACTACTGTAACTCCCTCCTCATAGGCTTACTTCTTTGCAGGCTATCCCCTCTTCAGTCTATCATGAACACTTCTGCCAGACTCATCCACCTTACCAATCTCCAGATTTCTTGTCTCCTCCTCCCATGCTTGTCTACAAGACTTTGCCAGAGCCTCTCCCATCCTCTGGAACTTCCTGCCCGGCTATCTCCTACTCTGTCCACTTTCAGTCGATCCCTGAAAACCCATCTCTTCCAGGAAGCCTATCCTGCCTTCAGCTAATAACCAAATCTTTTATTTCCCCCATCAGTCCATCCCCCACAGTTATTACCTTTTGTTCTGCCAGCCCCTCCCTATTTGATTGTAAGCTCCCAGGAGCAGGGCCTTCCTATCCCTCTTGTTTTGAATTTGTATTGTTGCTGTACTGTCCCCCTTTATATTGTAAAGCGCTGAGCAAACTGTTGGTGCTATATAAATCCTGTATAATAATAATATTCAATACTCACCCGATCATAGTGTAAACTTACATCCATAAGCAGGTTGCTTTAGGGCAGGTTCACCTGATGTGAAGAAGGGTGCCGTGCTCCCTACAACCATAAAAGTACATTGGAAATGCGGCTGGAAAAATTTAGAAATGCGGTCAGGGGTCAAGTTCCAACCTAGAGGACTTTATAAGCATTTTTCTAAGCCAGGATATTTCAAGAGCATTTGTAGACAGAAAGCCACATTTTTTTGCCAGGTACATAGTCTGGATGAAAACAGACAAAAGTCCATCCAGCTTTACCAAAAAAAAAAAAAAAACAGTTATAATCCTACACCCACAGTTGACCTAGAGGAAGGCAAAAAAACCCAGCAAAGCATGGTCCAATTAGCTCCTGCAGGGAAAAAAATTCCTTTCTGATCCCCCGAGAGGCAATCGGATATTCCCTGGATCAACTTTACCTATAAATAGTAACCAGTTATATTCTGTGTATCTAAGAAAGTATCCAGGCCCTTTTTAAAGCAATAAATCCTCAGAGCTTGCCAGAACCAACTCTTGAGGGAGTCTTTTCCCCATTTTCACAGCTCTTACTGTGAAGAATCCTTTCCGTGTTTGGAGATTACATTTATTTTCCTCCAGACGTAAAGAGTGCCCCCTTGTCCTCTGTGATGACCTCAGGGTGAATAACTCTACACCGAGTTCACTATATGAACCACTGATGTATCTATAAATGTTGATCATATCCCCTATTAATCTCCTCTTCTCAAGAGAGAATAAATTTAGTTCCTCTAATCTTTCCTCATAGCTGAGCTCCTCCATGCCTCTTATCAGTTTGGTTGCCCTTCTCTGTACTTTCTCCAGTTCCCCAATGTTCTTTTTGTGAATTGGTGCCCAAAATTGAACTGCATATTCCAGATGAGGTGTTACTAATGATTTGTACTAATGATTTGGGTAATATGATATCTCTCTCTCTGGAGTCTATACCTCTTTTAATACAAAAAAGGATTTTGCTCACTTTAGAAACCGCAGCTTGGCATTGCATTCCATTATTAAGCTTGTGATCTACCAGAACCCCCAGATCCTTCTCCACCAGATTCCCCCAGTTGTACCCCCCCTAGTATGTATGATGCATGCATATTCTTAGCCCCCAAGTGCAGAACCTTACATTTATCCACATTAAACCTCATTTGCCACATAGTTGCCCAATTACACAGAGCATTGAGGTCGGCTTGTAAGTTGGAGACATCCTGTAAGGACGTTATTTCACTGCACAGCTTGGTGTCATCTGCAAAGACTGAAATGGGATTTATAATCCCAGACCCTATATTGTTTATAAATATATTAAAAAGTAAGGGTCCCAACAGTGAACCTCTGACAACCCTAGACCATTCAGAGTATGAATCATTAACCACTACTCTCTGAATAAGAACTTTTAGCCAGTTTTACGATCCATTTCCATACAGATTTTTCCAAGCCTGTAGACTTTACCTTACACATTAGCCATGTGTGGGGAACTGTGTCAAACGATTTTGCAAAATCCAAGTATACCACGTCCACCGCCACACCTCTGTCCAAGGCAGGGGTGGACTGACAACTCGTGGGGCCCCTGGGCAATAGGGGATCATGGGGCCCCTGTGTCCTTGCCCAAACTCAAAAAAGCCTATGAAAAAGGTACCAGGGGCATCTCATGGGGCCCCCTACTGACCCCGGGCCCTCGGGCAGTGCCCGAGTTTCCAAATGGTCAGTCCGCCCCTGGTCCAAGGTTTTGCTCACCTCATAAAAAGAAATCAGATTTGTTTAACAACTTCTGTCTTTCATGAATCCATGCTGTCTGTTGCTTAAAATATTTTTTTGCAGCAAGAACTCATCTATGTGGTCTTTTATTAACCTCTGCAGTATCTTTCCCAACTATAGAAGTTAAACTAACAAGTCTATAATTACTTGGTAAAGATTTTGATTCCTTTTTAAATATTGGCATCATATTGACCAATCCAGTGGTACTATGCCAGTCATTAAAGAGTCCCTAAAAATTAGAAACAATGGCTTTGAAATGACAAAGCTCAATTCTTTAAGGACCCGTGGATGTATGCCATCCAGTCCAGGGGCTTTATTCACCTTTATTCTGTCTAAATATTTCTGGATCATATCAATTGTGAGCCAATGAGGATCATCTGAAGCTGTGTCAATACCATGCCCATTATACACAGAGCAGAAGAAGGTATTTCATACATTTACCTTCTCTTTGTCCCCAGTCACCCACTCTAGATTATTTTGTAAAGGGCCTACATGCTCGGACCGAACCTTTTTACTATTAATATATTTGAAGAATTTTTGTGGGTTGGTCCTGCTATCTTTTGCAATCTGTCATTCGTTTTCAGTTTTTGCGGCCTTTATTTCCTTTTTGCATATTCTGTTATGTTCTTTGTAATGTTTAAATGATAGTGTTCCTTCATTTTTATATTTAATAAAAGCTCTTTTCTTATTATCTATAGCTTTTTTTAACTTTGGCCGTAAGCTACATAGCTTTGATTTTTAGCCTTTTAAACTTGTTGCCCATGGGAATATATTTTGCAGTGTGTTCACATACAGTCTTTTTGAAGAACTCGCATTTCTGTGTTGTGTTCATTGATGCCAATATTCCCTCACAGTCTAAGGCTTGGAGAGCAGCTCTCAGGCTTGGAAAATTAGCTCTCTTAAAATTGAGCGGTTTTATTTTTCCCGTATGTGCTCGCTGTTTACAGCAAACAAATAAAATCATGTTATGGTCACTGCTACCCAGATGTTCTTTTATATGGACATTCGTAATAAGCTCTGCTTGGTTTGAAATTACCAGGTCCAGCAGAACATCATTCTTAGTAGGGGCCTCTGCAGTGGTCGTCTTGGAGGTGTGTTTGGGATCGTTATGTTGGAATACTGCCATGCGGCCCAGTCTCCGAAGGGAGGGAGTTATGCTCCCCTTCAGTATGTCACAGTACATGTTGGCATTCATGGTTCCCTCAATAAACTGCAGCTCCCCAGTGGCGGCAGCACTCATGCAGCCCCAGACCATGACACTTCCACCACCATGCTTGACTGTAGGCAAGACACACTTATCTTTTTACTTCTCACCTGGTTGCCGCCACACACACTTGACAACATCTGAATCAAATAAGTTTCTCTTGGTCTCATCAGACCACAGGACATGGTTCCAGTAATCCATGTTCTTAGTCTGCTTGTCTACAGCAAACTGTTTGCGGGCTTTCTTGTGCATCACCTTTACAAGAGGCTTCCCTTCTGGGATGACAGCCATGCAGACCAATTTGATGCAGTGTGTGGCGTATGGTCTGAGCACTGACAGGCTGACCCCCCCACCCCTTCAACCTCTGCAGAAATGCTGGCAGCACTCATACCTCTATTTCCCAAAGACAGCCTCTGGATATGACGCTGAACACATGCACTCAACTTCTTTGGTCGACCGTGGCGAGGCCTGTTTTGAGTGGAACCTGACCTGTTAAACTGCTGTATGGTCTTGGCCACTGTGCTGCAGCTCAGTTTCAGGGTCTTAGCAATCTTCTTATAGCCTAGGCCATCTTTATGTAGAGCAACAATTCTTTTTTTCAGATCCTCAGAGAGTTCTTTGCCATGAGGTGCCGTGTTAAACTTCCAGTGACCAGTATGAAAGAGTGAGAGCGATAACACCAAATATAACACACCTGCTCCCCATTCACACCTGAAACCTTGTAACACTAACGAGTCACATGACACCGGGGAGGGAAAATGGCTAATTGGGCCCAATTTGGACATTTTCACTTAGGGGTGTACTCACTTTTGTTGCCAGCGGTTCAGACATTAATGGCGGTGTGTTGAGTTATTTTGAGGGGACAGCAAATTTACATGTTATACAAGCTGTACACTCACTACGTCACATTGTAGCAAAGTGTCATTTCTTCAGTGTTGTCACATGAAAAGATAGAATCAAATATTTACAAAACTGTGAGGGGTGGACTCACTTCTGTGAGATACTGTATATGTGATAAGTGATCATTATTTCCATCTGAACAAAATTAAAGCAGCATGACCATTAGAAATTAGGGATTTATTTTAGGAATCAGGTTTAGGTGTGAGGGAGATCTTGTGGGTTTGAGATTTGCTGTCCTGGTGAATTTATGTGGCCAGGTGAATTATTCAAACTATAATGCACTGCGTGGCCTTTGACCTATGGCCATCAGACTTTAAAATCCCTTGACTATTATTTGGGAATTGGGGACACAGAGCAGCCATAGTGTCAGTGAATTAGAAGCTAATGTAGGGAAAGCATAAGAGAAGCTGACAAACTGCACAGAGAAAGATTGGGGTCAATTTAAGAAAATGTACTTTATATTTAATTTATATCAAACCTTTTGCTGCTTTATTTTCTATTAAAAGGAAGTTGGGGGGGCTTTAATTTTAAGTGGTATTATTATAGGTTATGTCTTGTTACTTTAGGGGCATATTGTTTTCTTTATTTTGGTACAGTCATGGCCAGAAATATTGGCACCCTTGCATTTCTGTCAGATAATGTCCCACTTCGCCCAGAAAATTGTTGCAATTACAAATGTTTAGGCATTCTCATGTTCATTTATTTTGTATTGGTATGACACAAAAAAGTGGAGAAACAAAAAGCCAAATCTGACACATTCCATACAAAACCCCAAAAATGACTGGACAAAATTATTGGCACCTTCAATTTAATATTTGGTAGCAACACACCCTATGGAAAAAATAAATGAAATCAATCGCTTCCTGTAACCATCAATGAGTTTCTTCTACTTCTCTACTGGAATTTTGGACCACTCTTCTTTCGCCAACTGCTCCAGGTCTGCCAGGTTGGAAGGGTTCCTTTTTCTAACTGCCGTTTTGAGATCTCTCCACAGGTGCTCTATGGGATGGAGATCTGGACTCATTGCTGGCAAGTTCAATACTCTCCAGCACTTTGTCTGAAACAATTTCTGGGTGCTTTTTGATATGTTCTTTGGGTCATTATCCTGCTGTAAGACCCATGACCTCTGATGGAGACCTAACTTTCTGACAATGGGCTGTACATTGCAGCTCAAAATTCTTTGGTAGTCTTAAGATTTCATAATGCCATGCACACGATCAAGACATCCAATGCCTGAAGTGGCAAAGCAACCCCAAAACATCAGTGAACTTCCACCATGTTTGACTGTAGGGGCTGCATTTTTTCTTTAAAGGCCTCATTTCTTTTTTTTTTTTTTAAAACAGTAGAATGATGGGCTTTACCAAAAAACTGTAATTTTGTTTCGTCTGTCCACAGCACATTCTTCGAAAAGGATTTTGGCTTCCTCAGGTAAGTTTTGGCAGACTCCATTCTGGCTTTTTTATGTTTCTGTGTCAGCAGTGGGGTCCTCCTGGGTCTCCTACCATGGCGTCTCTTTTGATGCAGATGGCGACATATAGTGAGTTGACACAGTTGTACACTCTGTCTTCAGGTCAGCTTGAATTTGTCTGTAAGCCGACGTCCAGGGCAAGGGAGATTAGCTACAGGGCCATGGGCTGTAAACTTCTTGACAATGTTGCACACAGTGGACACAGTAACTTTAGGATCTGTTAATTGGTACAGGTGAGTTTAATTACAAATTACAGGAGCATCACAAACTTGGAATGCAACTATTTCTTACTCAATTTTGAGAAGATGCCCATAATTTTGTCCAGTCCATTTGTGGGGTTTTGTGTGGAATGTGTCAGATTTTTTTTTTTTTTTTTGCCCGCTTTTTTGTGTCATATCAATACAAACAAAATAAATAATCTCCAGAATGCCTAAACATTTAGTTTTCTGAGCAAAGTGGTGCATTGCTGGACAGAAATGCAGGAGTGCCATTATTTTTGGCCATGACTGTATGGCATTTGCAGTATTTTGGGGTTGTTTCTTTTGTGGGTTTTTACTTTTTGCAAGCCCTCTAAGTAATACCAGTGAAGTTTATGCCCATGCTTAAAGAACTGCACATGTGCAGGTCAGTCCACAGAATCAGGACTGTGCGTGAATCTACACATGCACGTGTGCGTAAGCATGCATGTCTGAATGAATGGACTTTGGTACCCAGTGGCCTGTTTAAAGCACTGCAAGACTCAGGATCATTATTATCAGCTCCTATGACCCATGACAAGACCCTGCGTGGTCCTGCCTCATACCTGGTTTTGCCCTCTGAATACGCCTGATCTTGATCCCTCTGGTACCTGGCCTTTGGCTTGCTTCTTGACTCCACATCTTGTTTAACCCTTCAGCTCATCTGCTGCCTGTGTGATACGGACCTTCGCCTGGCTCCAGTTTATGATTTCACCTTCCGAATCTGTGCCTCTGCTGTAATGGTTTTAAAGGTGGAGGCCACTGACTTTTTTTTCCCTACTCATCTTTTCTGACTGTTTTTCACTAGTTTTGCATTTGGCTAGGGTCAGTGTCACTACTGGTAGCATGAGGCGATACCTGGACCTTACAGAGGTTGCACAGGCGGTCCAACTCCTCCAGGATGGCACATCAATACGTGCCATTGCCAGAAGGTTTGCGGTGTCTCCCAGCACAGTCTCAAGAGCATGGAGGAGATTCCAGAGACAGGCAGTTAGTCTAGGAAAGCTGGACAGGGCCATAGAAGGTCCTTAACCCTTCAGCAGGACTGGTATCTGCTCCTTTGTGCAAGGAGGAACAGGATGAGCACTGCCAGAGCCCTACAAAATTACCTCCAGCAGGCCACTGATGTGAATGTCTTTGACCAATCAGGTGGTGGGTCAATGATGGTCTGGGGAGGCATATTCATGGAGGGAAACACAGACTTCTACAGGCTAGACAATGGCACCCTAACTGCCATAGGGTATCGGGATGAAATTCCTAGACCCATTGTCAGACCCTACGCTGGTGCAGTGGGTCCTGGGTTCCTCCTGGTGCACAACAATGCCCGGTCTCATGTGGCAAAAGTATGCAGGCAGTTCCTGGAGGATGAAGGAATTGATACCGTTGAATGGCCCCCACAGCATGTTTTGGTCCATCCAACGACACCAGGTTGCACCTCAGACTGTCCAGGAGCACGGTGATGCCCTGGTCCAGATCTGGGAAGAAATACCCCAGGACACCATCCATCATCTCATTAGGAGCCTGTCCCGACATTGTCAGCCTTTTTTTGGCTGTTTTAATTAACACTGAGACCTAAAAATGTGCATTAACATGTACAAAAAAGGAAAGGATTAACTGACTTTTTCTATCCGTATGTAACAAACATGATTTTTTTTTAAACACAAATATACAAAATGATCCATGCCAGCCTTTTTTTTCTTACTGATATTCCTTTTTTATTTTTTTTTTTAATTGATTTAAATATCACACCACATAGTCCACAGGACAGTGCACAGGTTACTGTGTATTGATAAAGGTAATACTGCAGATCCATACATAATCTCATACACTAACCACAGAAGCAATGGGGGAATTACATAAAGTTGTCACATATACCACGACTTTTAGAAAAATGCCATATTTCCTATTTGCAATAATATAGAGTAAGGGTGGTGGCAGTGGGGCACTTGTCCAGAGTGGGTGTTCTAGCCGGTCTTGGTGACCTCACCTTGAAGCAGATCATGGTGCACCATCTGTTGCAGAATTATGAATCCCATCACCTCTATCAGCCTTTGGATGTGTGGAAATGCTGGGTCTTGTAGTCCATCTGCATCTCACTAGCTGCTGTGGAACTACATCTGTTCTAAAGACCAGCTACCCTCTACATTTTCTCATGTGCAACTGAAAGTTTATGAAGAACAATGTACTGATCCTAGCATACAGTTTCTAGGCTTATATTCTAATCGGTCTTGGACATTTTAAAAATAATCAAATTTCTAGCAATACCACAGACAGTTCATCTTGCACTCATGGGTAGTACTTGTAAATGTATATTTCACCAATAAGGTATACAGGACTCCATAAGAATTCAATCATGAAAGCAGCCATCTTGTATCAGCTGGAACCTGAAAACGTGTGATCAGACTGGCAGGCAACACAGACAGTTCTTATTTAAGACACATATCCAGGTCCCTGCTTACTAATATCTGACCTATGTGAACTAAGAGCAATTTTTTTTTTGTAAGGGAGAGTCTACAAAAACAGCTGCTTTCATATAAAACAGGTCTATACCTCCCTTAATCAGAAGTGGAGACGGGGGGGGGGGGGGGGGGGAGAAAAAAAAAAAAAAAGGCAAAAACATTGGTGTGGTTACATACTGGGGTAAATGTTGGGCTTGGCCTAAAGAAACACAGTTAATATCGTCTGAGCCGACTTGCATCACACATGGAGCAGTCCTTGTATCCACAAATACTCCTGAATGGTTTACAGACACTCATAAACCTAAAGAATCATTAAAATAATATAAGACAGAACATGAATAAAGAGCTAATAATTGTCCTAAGCCTTCCTTGAAGGCCTATTCCACCTTTCACAGCAAGTTTCCTTGTAGTTCTCGGTGGAGCACAAGTGTGGTGGTGTCACTGCACTAGTAGCCCGTTGATACTTCCTCCAGCACCATAACTGAAGGTGTGTTCCTCGCTATGGACCTGGGGCTGTAAGAAAAGCCTGCAGGAATTCACTGATCACAGTTGCCTGCTTTGACGGCTCAAATGCAAAAAAATTAATAAATTTACATTTATTTTTTTTTTATTTGTAATCATAGGCATTTTTTGTGTTATATTCAGACTCTGCTGTACCGCACCATTGAATTTTATTAAAAGTTGGGGATATTTACATTTATTCCTTGTCCACAAGCACAATAGACATTATGTTCAGCAGGAAACATGCCCATGCGTTGCTAATAATGGAAGGAAAACATGGCTGTTGCTGGTGGCCAGAGGGAGAACCATCATCAGTGGTTGGGAAAAATGCCCGACATCAGTGGAAAGAAAAATACCTCAGTGGGGTGGGAAAGGGGAGACACTGGTGCTCAGCGGGGGGGGGGGGGGGGGGGGGGGGGAAGGGGTGACACTGGTGCTCTGTAGTAAGGAAAGGGGTGACACTGGTGCTTGGAAGAGAGAAAAAGGGGGGGGGGGGTAACTAAAACACAGAAACAAAGAAAAGTGGTGCTTAATAGGGGGACAAGGGAGACGTTGGTGCTCAGTCAGGGGAAAAGGACATTAGTAATCAGTAGAGCACTAGGGGAGACAATGGTGCACAGTAGGGAGAAAGAGGGGACATTCATGTTCATTGGTGGAGGGAAATTGGTGCTCAAAAGGAGAAAAGGGGGATATTGGTGCTTAGTAGGGGAAAATGGGGGAGACTGGTGTTCAGTACGGGGAAAGGGGAGGGCATTGGTGTTCAGTAGGGGGAAAGGGGAGGGCATTGGTGCTCAGTAGGGGGAAAGGGGAGGGCAGTGGTGCTCAGTAGGGGGAAAGGGGAGGGCATTGATGCTCAGTAAGGGGAAGACATTAGTGCTCAGTAGGGGGAAAGGAGGGATATTGGTGAGAAGTAGGGAAAGGTGGGGGGGGGGGGGGGATGGTTCTCAGTAAGGAAACGGGGGACACTGGTGCTCAGTAGAGGGAAAGGGGAGGGCATTGGTACTCAGTAGGGGGAAAGGGGAGGGCCACTGGTGGTCAGTAGGGGGAAAGGGGAGGGCATTGGTGCTCAGTTGGGGAGAGGGGAGGGCATTGGTGCTCAGTAGGGGGAAAGGGGAGGGCATTGGTGCTCAGTAGGGGGAAAGGGGAGGGCCACTGGTGCTCAGTAGGGGGAAAGGGGAGGGCCACTGGTGGTCAGTAGGGGGAAAGGGGAGGGCCACTGGTGGTCAGTAGGGGGAAAGGGGAGGGCCACTGGTGGTCAGTAGGGGGAAAGGGGAGGGCCACTGGTGGTCAGTAGGGGGAAAGGGGAGGGCATTGGTGGTCAGTAGGGGGAAAGGGGAGGGCATTGGTGCTCAGTAGGGGGAGAGGGGAGGGCATTGGTGCTCAGTAGGGGGAGAGGGGAGGGCATTGGTGCCCAGTAGGGGGAAAGGGGAGGGCATTGGTGCTCAGTAGGGGGAAAGGAGGGACATTGGTGAGAAGTAGGGAAAGGGGAGAATTGATGTTCAATAGGGAAATAAAGAGGGATACTGGTGCTCAGCAGGAGGAAATGGGGCATTGGTGCTCGGTAGGGAGCGGGGGGGGGGGGGGGGTTCATTAGTGCTCAGAACATATGTGGGGCAATAGATCATGGCACCTGACAGAACAGCAAACGAACCAAACCAGCATTCCAGCACTCAGCATGGAGACAAAGGTCTGCAGACTCCGGGACATTTGGAGGGGGATAATGTACAGTATGTGCTCAAGTCAGTGGTGCTAGTTGATCTGTCAAGTGTTGGGACCCCAAAGTTAAAATTTTCGATGCCCCAAAAAAATATAGCTTAAATGGCAATTAACTTTCAAAGGCCTCAGCCACAGACATTTCACAATATTATAATTATAACTGCACTTAAAACATACATTTCCTTTATAAAATGTACAGTACAATTGTATGTTCTTTCACATAGTATATGTTTAGCTTACAATAAATACAAATTTGGTTTTATTAAAATGATAGCACTGACTCAACCCTGTAACATCCAGACAGTAGTCCTCATTACTGCCAGTGATCAACATCACCAAGTACTATCCCTCCGTCATCAGTTTGTAGAATTCAGGACACACAAACAAGGCCAATCTCGCAACCACACTTATCTGATAATGTAAGAATCGCTGTGTGCTCATTTACTACCTGTGTACTTCCTATATATGTGGACGTAGCCCACTAATGAATAATAATAAACACTTTTCTATAAAATATACAACAAAATAGAAGCACAATATAAAATACATTACATCCCCTTACTCAGGATTATTTGGAATAAGATATTTTTCTTTTATAATTGTATTACTTAGACTCTGTCTATTTCATGCTATATTTAATATTCATATTCGAGTTAACAAGATATTGTACCCTGTGTCTATCTTGTAAAGGAGCTGTGCAGGTTTCTAATACAGAACATTAGAAGGATGTGGCTGAGCGGATACGTACACAAGCTTTGTCTGTGCTATATTTGCTTTGAGCTGAGGTCACTGGGCTATGAATAGAAGCTATAGATATATATTTTATATATATATATATATATATTTTTTTTATAGACACATTTGTGAATGTTCTAATGCACTATTCCCAACACACACATTCCTGTAGAATTGGCTGTGCATGTAAGTGGATGCTGAAGCGACCACTGGTTGGAACCGTGAATAGTCAGTGCAAGAAACTGTCACCAGCACACCATGGATCTCCAGAACAGGTCAAAAGCTTTATTCAGCGATTGCATCAATACAGTAGATAGCAACGTTCCGGCACCTCATAGGACCCCTTCATCAGGCATGTAACCTGCTCCAAAACATTGCTATCTGCTGTAACAATGCGATCGCTGAATAAAGCTTCAGACCTGTTCTGGAGATCCATGGTGTGCTGGTGACAGTTTTTGGCTCTGACATTTGTAAATGTGACCCGTTTCATGTAAATAACTTACCAACTGGGTAGCGCAGCTCTGTAGCCATGATCTTTGCTTTTACACCATTGGGAACTACATGAGGTAACCCTATGACAGTTGACATGACCGATAACTCTTATGTCCTAATTTGAAGCTTCACCAGAATTGCTTCAATCTTCGACACTACAATTTCCATCATAGTCGATGGTTCCCAGTCACACCTCAGCGTAGGGTTATTGAAACTTGTCAGGATATTTTCAGGCATAGTCATTTTGTCCTCAAAAGACTTCAATGGGAGCCCCTAAAAGCACATGTTATTTCCTAGTAACTATCTTTCCATTGGCTAAAAATAATAATTAAAAACTAAAAGAAAACTTGAGTCTGGAAAGAACACAACGCCGGTACAAACACTATTTAAAAAAAACAAACAAAAAAAACAGCCAAAGATGCTCAAGCTCTGAAGTTTGAATAGAACCTCAAACTGTAGCAATGGACTAAAGAAAAAAAAAAACCATTAAATATTTCAACTGGCCTATATAGGACGTTTGTGCAACAAAGTCTCAGGAATGTATATTAAATATTAAATATGAAAATAAATCATCCCACTGATCCTGCAATTCCAAAACATTTGATATCAGAGTATACCTTTAGGCTAAACCTTTTTTAAATTTTGGATAGAATGTTGAAGGGTTAGACTCTGAGGCCTTTATTGATACCTGTGTCCAGCAGCGGACTGACCATTTGGAAACTCGGGCACTGCCCGAGGGCCCGGGGTCAGTAGGACGCCCCATCAGATGCCCCTGGTACCTTTTTCATAGGCTTTTTTGAGCTTGGGCAAGGACACAGGGGCCCCATGATCCCCTATTGCCTGGGGGCCCCATGAGTTGTCAGTCCGCCCCTGCCTGTGTCCCCACTGGTGAGATTCACTCTCTATATTTCCTGGTGGCCATTGTCACAAAGACAGAAAGTGAAGATATCCTAAATGTCTGTGTTGTCACCAGAGCCAGAGGTAAGGGGAAACCTTCCAATAAGAACACCTATTCTAGTGAAAACTGCCTCAGAGGGGAATTCCAGTCACTTTGGGAGATTAGGGGAAATTTCCCAAATGGATGGACACAGATCACAACCTAGCAGGGGTTTTAACTCTTCACTATTCTATCCAAATCTAAAGTAGATTTAGCTGTACATACACTTTAGGCGTCCTTACCTTTAAAGCAGCCCATAGGAGTCATTTTTTTGTGTGAGATAAACAAAATAAATTACTTGATTCCCCCATCAATACACTTGATGTGGACAGGGGAATCCTCCCTGCAGAACCTTTGTATTCTGACAGCGGGGAGATTTCCCCACCAGAATACACTCAGCAGCTTTAGCCTGCAGCACTGATCAAGCAGGGAAAACCCGAAAGTGCCCATACACCGGATCAAAAATCAGCCAGTCCCTGCTGAACCAGATTTTGATGAATGTATAGGCGGTGTAAATATCTATGAACAATGTTTAGGTGTCTACAATCTATACAGCTCATAATGTAGACCAGACCTCCTAATATGAACCAATGACAACATAAAGTGCATTTGAAACAAAGGAATTCAATCTCCAGCCAGGACTATGAATGCAGCTCCATCCTCCATGAGTGGACAGAGAGCCAACTATGGCTTCAGGTCACGAGGTGGCTGCCATGACAGAGTATAGCTGTACTTTCCACGTCACAAAACTGGAAATCCCTACTGGACATTTTGGCATACACATAGTGGCTACATGAAACTACAACAATGGTCATTTAGTCAAACCAAGTATATTAAAATAAAAAAAAAATAATAAAGTGCACAGTATAGTGCTTGGACACTGGGATATCCCCCCTTCACTATGTCACCTTTGGGCTTGTTCATATCATACCCATTAAGCACAATTGTATAAATGGGCGCCCCCCCCCCCCCTATTTACCTCTAGCATTATAGCCCACTTCAAGCAGATCTCCACCCAAAAGGGGGAAGTTGCTTTACGGCTTTGTCCACCACTCCCCGTTAAGGATTGGCAACTTTGGGGAGGGCGGGGGGAAGGGTTACCCAAATTTTGACAGGTACCTACTCCCATTGCGATCACCTGGGCGATCAGAAGATGGAGGGGAAGTCGTCGTCCTCCCCCCCCTTCCTGACAGGTCCCAGAAGACTACAGGACTATTCACAAAGCGCAGCACTACTAGCACATGTGCAGTGGGCACCCGGTTGTGAAGTTGTCACAGTTGGGTGCCCACAATGAAGATGCCAGCGCCAGGGACACAGGGTGGCTGGTGAACCAAGCTGGTGTGAGCACACCACGGGATCAAGGGACAGGTGGCTGTTTTTTTAAAAGTCAGCAGCTACAATTTTTGTAGCTGCCGACTTATTTTTTTAAATTTTGAATGGACCTCCCCTTTAAAAGGCTACTAAACCCATGACCTTGCATTCACTATATCTAGTCTTCCACACAACATGGAAACGCATTTATTTTAGTAAATATAAACTGCTAGATACCCTTTTCTCATCAGCAGTATATAGCAATCTTGTGACTTCTATCAGTGTCCAGCTGAACACCAGCTAATCTTGTGGGCGGAGTTTTTATTCTCCTCTGACTTTCCTATGAGGCTGCAACCTCATAGGACAGTCAGAGAAGAATGAAAACTCATTCTACAAGCTTTAACCAGTGCTCTGCTGGACACTGATAGAAGTCACAAGATTACTTTATACTGCTGATGAGAAAAGGTATTTAGCAGTTTATATTTACTAAAATAATTGCGTTTCCATGTTGTGTGTACTGTGGGAGACCAGATATAGTGAATGCAGGGTCCTGGGTTTAGTAACACTTTAAAAGTTCCTCAGGGGGAACGTAGGGGTTCCTTGAGCGGTGGCCGATTGATACTTCTAATGGTACCTGCATACAGTTGTGGCCAAAATTATTCAACCCCCAATGCTGTAAAGGGGTTTAGGGACTATAGTGTACATTTGGAATTGTATTCAGAATCAAATCCTACAAGGACGTTGTAACTACCCAAATGCAACTAAAATGACATCAATTGTTTATGTAATACAGTAGTAAATGGTTCTTATGTGGTTTCTTCATTGCCACAATTATTCAACCCCTTAAAGACTACCACTCTGAAGAACAGAGGTTCATACAGGTGCTTTCCATCAGGTATTGAAAACACCTGTGGATGTCACCGAGCAGCAATCAAGCATAATAAGCACCAATTAGGCAGCTTTAAAATGACTGTGATACTCAGCTCCTTCTAGACATTTACTGGTGTGGTTACAAACATGGTGAAGGCAAGAGAATGGTCCAGGAAGACAAGAGAAGAGGTGATTTCTCTTCACAGGAAGGGCAATGGCTATAAGAAGATTGCAAAGATGTTAAACATACCAAGAGACACCTTAGGAAGCATCATTCGCAAATTCAAGGCAAAGGGCACTGTTGAAACGCTACCTGGTCGTGGCAGAAAGAAGATGCTGACTTCGACTGCTGTGCGCTACCTGAAGCGTAGAGTGGAGAGAAGTCCCCGTGTGACTGCTGAGGAACTGAGAAAAGATTTGTCAGATGTGGGTACAGAAGTTTCAGCCCAGACAATAAGACGCACACTGCGTAATGAAGGCCTCCGTGCCAGAACTCCCAGGCGTACCCCCTTGCTGTCTCCAAAGAATAAGAAGAGTCGACTGCAGTATGCCAAAAGCCATGTGGACAAACCACAAAAGTTGTGGGATAGTGTTCTGTGGACTGATGAAACAAAATTAGAACTGTTTGGGCCCATGGATCAACGCTATGTTTGGAGGAGGAAGAACAAGGCCTATGATGAAAAGAACACCTTGCCTACTGTGAAGCATGGTGGAGGGTCAATCATGCTTTGGGGCTGTTTTGCTTCTGCAGGTACAGGGAAGCTTCAGCGTGTGCAAGGTACCATGAATTCTCTTCAGTACCAGGAGATATTGGATGGAAACGTGATGCAGTCCGTCACACACCTGAGGCTTGGGAGACGTTGGACCTTTCAACAGGACAATGATCCCAAGCATACCTCCAAGTCCACTAGAGCATGGTTGCAGAGGAAAGGCTGGAACATTTTGGAGTGGCCATCGCAGTCACCAGACTTAAATCCGATTGAGAACCTCTGGTGGGACTTAAAGAAAGCAGTTGCAGTGCGCAAGCCTAAGAATGTGACTGAACTGGAGGCCTTTGCCCATGAAGAATGGGCGAAGATACCCGTAGATCGCTGCAAGACACTTGTGTCAAGCTATGCTTCACGTTTAAAAGCTGTTATAACTGTAAAAGGATGCTGTACTAAGTACTAAGATTGAATGTCACTTGGGGGTTGAATAAAACTGATAATGCTGTGAGCACAGAAAAGACATTTGTGGTTATTTCATTATAACTGTTATGTTATATTTGTCTGACCTACAAGTGCCTCTTTAATGTAAATGTAAGCAAGATGACTGAATGATCAAAAGCAATGTCAAACTGGCCAAAACACTCAATTTCAGTGGGGGTTGAATAATTTTGGCCACAACTGTAGTTCCCAGGAAAAAGCCACCTGACAGAGCCAGATGCATGACACCCCAACAATCTTTTAAGTGGTCTGTAAGAGTGGCATTCTGACCACTACTGTAAGGGGGGCATTGTTTCCTGATCATTAATCAAAGGGGCATTCTTCCCATTGAATAAATTCATTTTAACAGGAGTTCCCTGAGAACTGAAAACTATTTCAAAGGTTTCTCTGGGGAAAAAACATTGAGAAGAGAAAGGCCCAGCTAGAAAAATGATGGTGCCAATTCAGGAGAGACCTAGATACGTCAAGATTTCTGTGAAAGGTAACAGCAGTGAGACTCCATTGTGAACAGAGCGTACAGTTGTAGCAAAAGAGGTAGCCTAACATAGAAAACGTAAAGACGATTGGATGAAGCAACATAAAAGGACACCCTTAAGTATAAAAGGGAAAGAACAATGTGCACAGAGGTGCTTATTTCAATACAGCCAGACAGAATACAGACGCTCAATAAAATGAAATCTAGCAGCTGATTGGTTACAGACCAGGTCTGTAGGTCCATATTGCACCATGCTGGTAAATGAGCAAAAAGTAAGCAAACCACTGGAGACGTCTTTCCAAGCTGGCAGCCATGTGTCCACATGAAAAGATCAATAACGGCAAAGAAAGTGATTGGTGGTAATAGGCGATAACCTATCTGGGTTATATGTGAAGAACCGACGTTTCTTATTATTTTCTATACCAATGTGAAAATACTGCAGCTGAAGCATGACTGTTTGCTATGGAAAACACAGACTTTTGCCTTTCTACCCTGCTCATGGGACAGACACATAATTCCTTGTAGCAATTGGCCATCAGAGTGTATACCAGTAGCTGTGCTGGAAATACAAATTCCGATATGTCTGGACAAGAAAGAGAACCTGTAATAAAGCAATATACGCATGGAAGAAGCCTCAAATGGGCATTTTCTGACTCCCATGCGGATTACTATTCTCTAACTAGTTAAAGATTTATTGTATTAAAGGAATGCTGTTAAACATCTCTTAGGCTGGTGTCACACCTATAAGCTGTAGTATTGCACGCTTCATTGCACTGGAAGTACCAAAGTGTGGTGTCGTTCCTACTGAATGGAACCCCAACACACCTGCATTACAGTGCACCATATTGCACCACTGTGCTTGGGGCAAAAATTAGTGAAGGTGTGTTTTCCTGTCCATTGTGATGCAATGGCAAACCATTCAAATCAAGTGACTGCCCTGCAGAACTGGAGACAGAAACAGATAAAACTAGATAGCCCATTAAAAGATAAAATAACAAAACCAGCTTTTTTTTTTGTAATATTCACTTTCATGCCAGAGATTTCCCCTGAAGTACTTTTTCCTGCCACTAGATGTCCTCAGTTCTGATGGCCAGCATCATTCAACCCACATCCTCTGAGCCCAGGTCATCCTGGACCTGCCCTAGCCTGTGAAATAAGAAGCAGGACAGAGATGAGCTCATGTCTCTGTCACTCCGCCCCTCTCCTCCTATCAGCACATGAACTGATAGGCTCTTTGTACGGCTTCTCACACTCCAGCATTGCTGTACAGGTACTGCAAGAGGCTGATGCCAGGTCAAATTCATGTATATATATTGGATGCATTTAAGAAACACATTTAATGATGTATTAATTATTATAGAGCCTCATTAATGTGTGTCTGACTAGAGTTCAGCTTTAGTGCAATGTATAATAACCTATGATATAATACGAGTGCATTAAACCACACCAGTAACAACCGAATGGGTATCAATTTTGTTTTAGTTTCTCATTTTTTGAAAAGCTACCACAATGCAAATTAACTTTTTGACTCCAGATACCCTGACCATGTTAGTGCCTGGATTTCACCTTCCATGGCAGATGAGTGAAGGGAATAGAAAAGGCCAGGTAGTGTATGCAATTTGCAGAGTTTGTCCTACACTGAACAACTCTAATATAAAAAAGTTGAAGTTTGATGCACTTTGAGTTCCTGAAGACAACAGGAGCCTGTGGCCATTTTCATTTACAGTGCATCAAAAAGATTGCAAAACATCACAGGAGACTTCCAGGCCTACCCCTTGCTCCTGTCAATCTCAAATTATTTTCATATAAAAAGTTCTAGTTCATCTAAAATGCCTATCTTATGTCATGATGTTGCTCTTGCTAAAAACTGAAACATTTTAGTCTTTGTTGAGCAAACGACGTCATGTTATCTGGAACTAGTATGAGGTTTTGGGAGTCAGAGCTGCAGCTTCCATTAGAGGCTTCTCACACAAGGTATTTCACTCTAACAGATTCCTCTGCCTTGATGATTAGTGGTCCCAGTGTCTTGAAGCCAGTGATACGCATAACACTAGATTCTCCATTTTGTTGAGAAACCAGCCGCAGAAATGAAAAAAAAAATACCGTGACTGCTATGAATACAAGACACTTTTCTACCTTGGTCCATGTACTGTATGTTTGGCAAGTCTAGACTTAAATAGTTATTTATGCAAATATACAACAATTAACCACAATACCATAGAATATTTGGTTCTTGGTCAAGTTACTCAATTAGGTTATGTTCTCTCACCAAATAACTATTTTGTGTTATAATGCCGGTTGCTTCTACAACCACAACAAAAAAATGGTCAAAGAACAAAGTGCAGAAATCCATACCAACCAATCAGCAGGTACCTTTAGTAATTTTGACAACTGTAGTCCAGTGTTGCTCAACCAATCGCTCTCTGTGGACTAAAGGACTATGGATAGAGGGCCTCAGACACCCAGATGCTCACAGATAGAGTTCATTACCAAATGTGAATGATAAACTTACTGCGATTTTGTAACCAACAAAACAGCAACATGAAAAAAAACACCAAACAAGACCAAAAAAGAAAGCAGCTTAAAGCCAACCCTGAGCATTTTTTTGTTTAAATTACAATGGGCCCCCAAGCATTGTACACATTCTCAAAAAAAAAACAAAAAAAAAAAAAAAAACGCATTTTGGACTTCAATACTTATCTTTAACCCTGAGCGGTCCCCTCCTGCAGTACCATTTTTGTTTGAACCGCACCATGTAATAAGTCAGTCATTCTACAAATGAATGGCGTCATGGTCCTGCCCTTTAAGGAGACATCCCCTCTCAGTAGATTTTATTCATAGGATATTGAAGCAGAGAGCGGTGCTGTTGTTATCAGCAACAGTTTGCACTGAGCCAGAGAAGATGTGAAGAGAAGGAAACCCATCCTGAAGATATCTGATAAAGGTAGGTATAAAAAAAAAAAAAATACAGTGTAGGGGGGTCTCCAGGTAGATTGGGGGAGTTAGTTAAGGGGGATAAGCTATAAATTGGTCTTTAATTAGAAACATGCTATAACAAAATACAATCTCTACTACTTATCAAGAAATCCCTGAATATATCAAGCTTGAGATACACTGCCCAGGGCTGTTACTATGGGTAGGTGCACATCACTGCCCATTGTGGCCTCATTATATGGGATTTCTAGTTCCTGCTTGACCTTTCTTTGCAGTAACTTAGAATGGATTCATCCTAATGGTACCCATAGACATAAAGGTACAATGACCTGGTCTAAACATGTATAAACTCACAGCTGAAACATGAATGTTGAATGCCTTGTACAGACCGTGGCACTGGCCTTCTCACTGGCAATATCAGTCAATTAGTTAATTGTTAAATGGCCCAAAAGTATTCAAGGTACCCTCCACTGAAACAGTGCAGACGGGACAGTACCATGAAAATCTCTCTGCCAACTTCCTCCCCAGATCTGTTACCTGTATACAATTTTTTTCATCATTCAGTAAAGCTTATCCTTTGTCCATGCATGCATTCAATTTTATCAGGATTGACAGATGAAACTACTGGAGTTTTATAAATATAGAAGCCACAGACCCTATATCACACTGAAAGTCCACTGTATATTCAGCTTGGAAAATACGCACAACCAAAGAGAGAGAGAAGCAAGATCATGGAAGCCAATAGACTACACATTTCATGCCACACTGCACTTGACCCTTGAGGAAGTGCTCTTTGGGAAGAGGCTTTCAAAGTATTTTGGCTCTCACCTCTATGATCCTCGCTTCTATTCTCCCAGTTTGTATATGCACGGTCTAGTTTTATTGTGTAGGCTCCATGCACACTGGGCGTCTTAAGAATGATGGTAGCGTTAGCTGTGTAAAGTCGCGTTAACGCAAGTTTTTCATCTTTTTTTTAGCATTTTTTGCATTAGCGATTAGCCGCTAATCATCTTTCGTTTAGCCAAGTACTTCACTTAACTAAACTAAAGATTTTGCCTGTTGTGAGGTGTGGTGGTGGGACCGTACGGACATAACCCAAAAATCTCTATACACTTTGTTGTATTTCACTGCTGATCTTTTCTACTAGTATAAGTGGCAGGTAAGGTCCTGCTATCGCTTATAAAGAGACTGCAGATGATCTAAAGGGGATGAATTAATTTCTGTGTGCATACACAAAACCCAACCCAAAAGCAGTTTGGAAGATGTCTGCTCCACAGTGACATGATGCCACTGGCACAAAGGAATGTATAGGTGGAGTTTGGTTGTAATTTAATGTGAAGTATCTAGCCTGGTCCCTCAGCCATGTCAAACCAAGAGTTTATACCACTCCAGGCCCTTTGTGCTCAGTAAAGGTGTACGACTGATTGACTTGTCCCCTACAGCCAGCTGCAGAGTAGCATACAAGAAATGAAGCTGCAATCCATGTGTTTACACCAGCCAGTTTATAGAAAACCAAAGATCCCGCCCTGCCAAGTTTCTCTTTCACCGGTGATGTAAGGAAAGGGAGTGCAGATTCATTTTTTTGTATGGTTTACATAAACCATGAGTATGAAAACCTCTGTCCTTCCCTGGTTAAAGATCAAAATACATCTTATGTATTCATTCAGCAATTTTAAGTGGCTTCCTAACAATCACAAACATAGTACGTTCAACAACACATACAAAAATGACATTTGAAATGTTACCCAGATATACACAAATAAAGAAATATATTAAACAGTGGTTATAGGAAAGGTTATATTAAGTAGCTATGAACTTCATAATTGACCAAAGTTATTGCACGCTTAGGTGATCACAAGTGCAGTTCCATGTTACCGATCAGTGAATTCCAGAGTTGGAGAAGGGTGGGTTGATATTTTGGTAGAGGACTCAAATTTTGTCCTTGATGGAACACGAGGTGGTGGTGGGGGTTTCCTCAGAGATTGAGAGAAAGAACCCACCGGGATTGTGTTCTGATTGCTATCAAAAGTGGACTGTTGGAAGCCATCAAACTCTACTCCATTGCTGACTGACCTATTGGATTTAGTTGTAAAACGGTCCTCATCAAAAGTTACCCAGCCTTTTGGATTAGACTCAGACATAGAAGCAAAATTATGTGGCAATGATAGACTTTTCTCTGCTGGCCCTAAGGAGAATACTGGCTTGCTCTGCTGAAGCTCTGGTTGGCTTGTGGAATGAAATTGCTCACATATTCCAGTTGGCAGTAATGTAGGACCAGTCAAAGAGGATGTTGGGTTATTGAATGGATTTCCGGCATTTGATGATCTTTCATTGAATGGGTTGACTGAATTTGTAGTATTAGATTTGTTAAGGAATGGATTAGGGGATATCCGTAGACTGTCTTGTGATGTACTCCGGCTTGGGACTGGAGGTAGTATGGGCAGGCTATTGATGGTATGAAGATTATTCTGTACTGCAGAAGGCAACAGGACTGGCTCCCTTTGGCTTGATGGTGGAGCAGATGATATGGTGTTGAGTGCAGAAAGCTTGGTAATGAAAAGGGGATCTAAAGAGAAGTCCGCAAAAGGATCGTTTTCAAACTGACTTTTAAAGCCACTGACTCCATTAGTTGGATTCTGTATGGAAAAACATATACAATTATCATAAAAATAAGATACCAGGAGACCATGTAGAGCTACCATCTATTATCTAATCTAGCACAAACACAGTGGTATGTCATGAAGAATTTTACAACAATATCAACCAGAATGATACATTCATGACATAAATAAAAGGACCAGGCCAAACAAAAATGTCTTTGGTTTTGACTGGTGCATCATGGAATATTCATGCAATAACTGAGTTAAAAGTCCAATAAAACTCTGTGTGGTCTTAGTCAAAGGCCAAAGACAAGACCTGTCTTTTTCCCACAAAAAGTTGCTGGCTTTTACTGCTGCAGTACAAAAGTTGTTGTTAAAGAAATCTGTTATCTATGACTTACAACAGCATTCTGTTAAGAATACATTTACTCCCCTTTCAAAAATCTTGTTTGATTTTAGGGTTAAAATAAATGTAGAAACACTCAAGTGCTTTAAAATGTCAGTCTGGAACCCTGAATCACAGCAACAAAAAAAGTACAATCTTTTTTGTTCTAATTTAGTACAGTGCGATATCTATGCCATATACTGGTTTTATACTATCTCTCAACATCTCTCCAATGCATACTTCAAATGGTATGACCATTGCAGGGCACATTTTTGGTGGACAAATCTCTTGGCGTGGACAATTAATTTTGCTAGCTGGTCCATGCCAGAGACTGGTGGGCAACTATGCAAAATGAATACAAGAAATAAATTCTGCTAAAAGGGGCAATACTAGCTTTTGAGGCCAGGGGTGTACACCATTACCTATTGATATTTTGTTGAAGAAATGCTAAAATAAAATATTTTACTTTCCAAGTATTTATCTGCTGAAGCTATTTGAAAAAAAGATCTAATATGCTTGTTGAAATATGTCAAAAAAGCAACACTTACCACTGGCTGTACTTACTTTTTCACATGACTGTATAATTTGGTTTTCATGAAAAACACAAGCAAGGTAGGCCTTGGGGAGTGAGGGTAGGAGTACAGTTGACTCCAATTGTATTGCTCTCCTCTAAATTAAAAAAAAAAAACCCTTGGCTTACAACCGTGGCTCCCTTGCAACGGTTGTAAGTGGGAGGAGCCATGAATTCTCCAAGCATTTTAGTAAAGGATTTTCCACTGGATATAACAAGCTGGTAAGTATTCCACACACCACATTGAATTTGGGTGACCTGACCTTTTACACGCACACCGGACAAACAAAATGTTTATAGTAAAACTCCAGCCAAAATATTCTTGGATATTTGGATATAGTGTGAAGGGCCAGGTTTTTATAGCTGTTGGTGCCCCATGTTGGGTAGCCCCCCCTCACTACCTGTTCAGGTGATAGTTATCACTGGGAGAAAAAGTCAGGGAGAATGCAAAAATGTATGATTGTCAGTCAAAGATGGGGTAGAGGAGATACCTTTCCATGGGTACTTCATTTTGGTGTCAACTCTTAAAGGTGGAATTTCCTTTTGGGGAAATTTACTTCCCGTTGCATCTCTAAAGTATGCAATAGCATTGGACCAATAGAAGTGAAAACTGGTTTGATGGATCTACTGCAAAGTGATTTTTCCCTTCAGATCCGTGATTAAAGTATAGTATGGATGATCCTGTTCTGGTCCCAGGCTGCTACCTCTCTGCTAATGACAATGTCGGTTTGCTGCCTGAGCGCTCCCCAGACAGCAAATTCTTGGATGTACAGAGGAGCACCTGGTAAAAAGTTCATCTGACTTGGACTTTTTGAAACATTTAAAAAAGGTTAAAAGCATCAAATACAGCCAACACATTACAGGGGGGGATGCCTTCCCTTTCAGAGCTTTAGCAGTCATGCTAATAAACTCACAACAGATTATACTAAGGGACCTGTGTTACGGCTTGATGAAAACTAGTGACAGCACTAGAGGAAGCCATCATATTTTATGTATGTATAGTACAAAGCTCAGTGATTTTGCATTTTCAAATACAAGTCTGAGTGTTTTCAGATTTTTTTTTTTTTTTTAAATCCATCAAAAGTTGAATAAAAAAAGTAGTATTACACACTATATGACCAAATGTAGTCAAAGAGCCCTCCAAATGATTGTGTTAAACTATTTTCCAATGAAAAGGTACACCATTACGTCAAAGTTATTTTAGAGAACTGTGTGTTTCCATAGTTTTCTGTTTTCATATGACTGTGCACCATGCACATATTCAGTTTCATAAAGACATAGTAAAATTAGTTTGGCATGGAGAAACGTGTGGCCTGCACAGAGCCCTGACCTCAACCTTAGTGAACACCTTTTGGGGTGAGATGGAACGCCAATTGTGTCAGGTTTTCTCATTCAGCATCAGTACATGACCTTACAGGTTCATCTCATTAACTTAGAATAAAGTTAGTTTATTTCAGTAATTCAATTCAAAAATAGAAACTCATTATATAGATTCATTAAACACAGAGTGATATATTTCAAGCATTTCTTTCTTTTAATTTTGAGGATTATGGCTTACAGCTGCTGAAAACTCAAAATTCAATATCTCAGAAAATTAGAATATTACATAAGACCATTAAATGAAAAAGGATTTTTAATACAGAAATGTTGGCTTACTGAAAAGTCAGTCCATGAGCAGTATAGTATGCACTCAATACTTGGCTGGGGCTCCTTTTGCACGAATTACTGTATCAATGTGGCGTGGCATGGAGGCGATCAGCCGTGGCACTGCTGAGGTGTTATTGAAGCCCAGGTTGCTTTGATAGTGGCCTTCAGCTAGTCTGAATTGTTGGGTCTGGTGTCTCATCTTCCTTTTAACAATACCCCACATATTCTCTATGGGGTTTAGGTCAGGCGAGTTTGTTGGCCAATCAAGCACAGTGATACCATGATTATTAAACCAGGTATTGGTACTTTTGGCAGTGAGGGCAGGTGCCACGTCCTGCTGGAAAATGAAATCAACATCTCCATAAAGTTGGTCAGCAGAGGGACGCATAAAGTCCTCTAGAATTTCCTGGTAGAGGGCTGCACTGAGTTTGGACTTCATAAAACACAGTGGACCAACACCAGCAGTTGACATAGCTCCCCAAATCATCACTGACTGTGGAAACTTCACACTGGACCTCATGCAACTTGTATTCTGTGCCTCTCCACTCTTCCTCCAGACTCTAGGACCTTGATTTCCAAATGAAATGCAAAATTTACTTTTATCCAAAAAGAGGACTTTGGACCACTGAGCAACAGTCCAGTCCTTTTTCTCCTTAGCCCAGTTAAGACAAGGAATGCAACAGTTGTAGCCCATGTCCTAGATACGTCTGTGTGTGGTGGCTCTTGAAGCACTAACACCAGCTGTAGTCCACTCCTTGTGAACATCCCCCAAATTCTTGAATGGCCTTTGCTTCACAATCCTCTCAAGGCTGCAGTCCTTGTTGCTTGTGCACCTTTTTCTACCACACTTTTTCCTTCCACTCAACTTTCCATTAATATGCTTGGATATGGCACAGCTTCTTTTGCTATGATCTTTTGTAGCTTACCCTCCTTGCAGAGGGTGTCAATGACTGTCTTCTGGACAACTGTCAAGTCAGCAGTCTTCCTCATGATTGTGTAACCTACTGAACCAGACTGGGAGACCATTTAAAAGCTCAGGAAACCTTTACAGGTGTTTTGAGTTACCGTATTTTTTGCTCCATAAGACGCACTTTTCCCCCCCAAAAAAGGGGGCAAAATGTCAGTACGTCTTATGGAGCGGCCAGTCCGGTATTCCCACCGCGTCAGAATATCGAGCCGACCGCTCATCTCTTCTCTGCAGCAGGACCTTACCTGTTCCTCGGTCCAGCACTGCGAAGGCTTCCCACGTCTGCATCTTTAGTGTGGGCTCTTGGCTGTGACAGCCGGGTGCCCAGTGCGCATGCGCAAGAAGCACTGCGCTTTGTGAATAGTACGGTGTCTTCTGAGACACGACAGGTCCCAGAAGACGCCGGACCAATCACAAAGCGCAGCGCTTCTCGCACATGCGCACTGGGCACCCAGCTGTCAGCTGGGTACTCACACTAAAGGGATGACAACTCCGCGGAAGTGGGAACGGGTACCTGTCAAATTCAGGTACCCGCTCCCCCTCCCTCCCCAAAGGTCAGCAGTCTCTGGTCATCCCCTGTACTGTGTCCGCAGTCTCTGGTCATCCCCTGTACTGTGTCCGCAGTCTCTGGTCATCCCCTGTACTGTGTCTGCAGTTTCTGGGCATCTCCTGTACTGTGTCTGCAGTCCATTGGTTCAGAATATTTATTTTCTTGTTTTCCGCCTCTAAAACCTAGTTGCATCTTATGGTCAGGTGCGTCTTATGGAGCGCAAAATACGGTAATTAGCTGATTAGAGTGTGACACCATGGGGTTTATTTACTAAAGCTGGAGAGTCCAAAATCAGACTCCCTTCTGCATAGAAACTAATCAGCTTCTAACCTCAGCTTGTTCAATGAAGCTTTGGCAATGAAACCTGGAAGCTGATTGGTTTCTATGCAGAAGGGAGTCTGATTTTGCACTCTCCAGCTTTAGTAAATAAACCCCCCATGTGTCTACAATATTGAACTTTTTCACAATATTCAAATTTTCTGAGATACTGAATTTTGGGTTTTCACTAGCTTGAAATATATCATGTTGTGTATAATGACTCTAATATATTGGTTTCACTTTTTGAACTGAATTACTGAAATAAATTAACTTTTTGATGATATTTTAATTTATTGAGAAGCACCTGTAGAAATGCTCTTTTGGCTGAATGGGCACAAATTCTCCCAGACACACTCCAAAATCTTAACGGAAGTCTATCATTAGAGTGGAGGTTGCTGTGCTGCAAAGGAGGAATTCCATTATTAGTATTCATGGTTTTGGATTGGGCTGTTCAACAAGCTCATATGGGTGTAAAGGCCAAGAGTCTCCAAAATCTGACCTTGCAAGGCAAGATGGAATAATAATCAATTTTGTATGCTTTTAAAAGATTCTTAGCTCACAGTATAGGTAGTTGTATATTTGTAGTTCAATAATTACATTCAACTGGACTTATTCTGCTATCTGGAAGACATTTCACAACCTGTACAAGCAGCTTCTTCAGTTCTAATGAGTGTAAGGAACATACATTTATAGCCACACAGGTAACTTAGCCCCAATATGCTAATAGGTCAAGGAAGATGCTTATTATCTAAAACAGGATAAGAGGTTTTAAAGTTTGTCTAGATGCCCTGTTCTCATCAAAATTGTAGTTTTTACCATTTATCTTGTTCCCTTAGACTTCTTATGCATTGATGTTAAAACCAGATCCTGGAGCACCTTGCCAACATCCAGTGTGCCCCTTGATGCCCAATGCTGGAAGAATGTTCTGACCCATTCTCACAAGAGGAGACAGAATGGATTGCCTTGCACTGTGCTAAGATGAATGTGTGCTGTATGGTCCTTTATCCCTTTATTTATTCAATACATCTCTAGAGTCTCCAACTCCCACCCTCATTGCTAGGAACAGGGTTGGTACAAAGATGTAAAAAATAGTGCCATGTGATGAAATGTATAAAAGCCTTTAGGTGTACACAGCATTTTTAAAACACCCCAGGTGTCTACTGAGAAAGAGTAAAATGTCAGCTGCCATATGTGAACTGAAAAGAGAGTTGTGTCTGTGAAAACATTCTGTACACAACTTCCGAAATGGCTAAAAGCAGAATATGAATGTTTCTTAGAAAACTATGGTGGTTCATTAAATAATATTGGGAGTAATATGATTTACAAGCAGATTTTCTACCCACCCTTCTTCTCAGTAAGATACTTATCACAAATCTGAAATCATGATTGAATATCATGGCCAACAATCTTTAACCAAAACGATTGCAAGATAACTGGCACCAATGACCATTGCCAAAATCAGTTAAATGACAGAGAAGCTCCTTCAAAAACTGTTAACGTGTTAAACATATACAACTCCTGCAGCTGTAAAAGTTACGGGGTCAATCCACCTTAAAGTGATATTTCAGATATGGTGGAGCCCTGTGGGCTATGACTTGTTGGCTTCTTATAACCTGTTGAGACTCCACCAGTGAGACTTCCCTGGCATAGTCATTCCAAGTGTAAATGCAACAGGGACTGTGGCAGGAACCCATGCTTGGAACAAGTACAGTCCCACAACTCGAGTCCCTGAGGGACGTAAGAAATCCTCCAGCACCCACCAAACTTCAACTCTCCAGCATCCACCAAACAATGAAATATCAGTTTTGGGTGGATTGTGCTTTTAATAAAATATTGCATGCATTATGTCATGATAAAGAACACAGACACACTGACTGGACTTCAGACACACCATGTAGGAAAGGGGGTCTTTGGAAGAGACTGCTGCTGGATGAAACCACATTGCATTTGCCAAGTTCCCCTTCCTTTCTCAGTAATGTAATGTAGTTTGATCAGCACAGGTAGGCATTATACCCAGTGGGAAAATCTAAGTCAGTTTTTGTTTTGCCATGGAGGGGTTCTGTAAGCAGTAGTGATGTCTCTTCCTCCTTTCTGTCTGTGGCCTCACACTCTCCACCTTTCACCTATAGCGCAATCCCATCATATATCTTACTGCACTTGCTCTCCCCAATCCTGTCCTCCTCTATTCTCCCAAGTTTCTCTACCTTCGTCTGGTGGATCTGCACGCCATTTGCTATGTTCATTGATATGCCAGGAGGATAGGCTAAAGGATGCAGAAGCTGTACGAACACAGCCGCGGGTCCCAATTTGAAAGGCGTGCGGATGCAGGTGCATGGCCTCCAAACACCGACAGTGTGCATTCGGGGCCACTCACCCACATCTGCACCCTTATCAAGTTGGGGCCTGTATGAACACAGCCGCTGCGTCTTTAGAGTAACAGGCAGCTCCAGCCACAGAAACAGGCAGCTCATTCACACTGTGTGGGCCAGAGAACCCGTGTGAACAAATCCTAAATTTTTTAAATTATTTTCTTTTACAATTTTTAAAAATGATTCTTCAAATTTTTCTAATAAAATTGTTTCCAATTTGTTTTTTACAACGCTGTTAGGGGGACATAGGCGAGATATCATAGGTCTAAACAGACCCCTGATATCTCACCTTTGTGACAGAGAAAAATTGAGGACATGGATTCTTCAATTCTTTTTCTTGCAGCCTCAGCTGTACTGCAGAGGAATGAACAGGAAAGAGGCTCCTGTTCATTCATAAACTGAAGCATAGTAAACACATGTTTACTACGCTTTAGTTATGAATGGACACAGGAGCAATCAGTATCAATCTCTCTCCGTGTCCATTCAGAAAAGGAAGGCACCGGTAAATGACATTTACCAGCCCCTTCCACTGCTCACTATTCTGACACATCCATTCGTGTACCTGCAGCAGCTGGTGGGAGAGAGAAACCAGCAACAGCGGGAGGGGGGCCCGGGCGCACACTGGAATCAGAAGTGGGCAGGACAGGGAGGGTGATCAGTGCGACAGGGATAAGGGGAAGGGGGGGGGGAGGCTGGGTTGGGGCATTTACAGAAGGATGCCCTGTGTGCCTCTCCCTCCAGCAGCTTAAAACCAGAAGGACAGAGAGGGTGAGGAACAGTCTTTCAGCTGCTGCAGAGAACCACACAGGGCATCTTTCTGTAATTGCCACTCCACATCCCACCGATTCCCTAGCTGTCAAGCCCCCCTGTGCGCACAGGCCCCCTGCAGGAGGACCAGTTGTACCCCCTGTTGGTGGCCCTAATGCAGAGGGTCGCAAGGGGAAGGTGCTTGGTTATGGAGAATCTATTTTTTGGTATGGTATGGTGGCTGGAGAGGCAGTATGTGCACATGAGGGGGAAATGAGGTTGTGAGACAACCAAGGAGGGATGTGTGGGAGAAGGCAGGTGTGGAAGGATGTCCATCAGGGATGGGGGGTGAGGTGGCCTGGGGGGAACTTGAAGATTGGGGACACATGACTGTCTGCTGGGGGAAGGGCAGGAAGCAGTGTTTTTCAGCTAGGAAGAGGGACATAAAGAAGAATGTGAATATGGAAATGCAGGGCGGCAGAAATATGGGGACCTCTGAGGTAACTGTCAGTTGGGGGAACAAGGAGAAAAATCTGTCATTTGGGGTAAGGGGGTACAAAAAAAACCAGATAGTAGCAGTATGAAGGATTAGAGCTGAATTCTGGCCTCTGGTCTGAGCACTGTTTTGCTGTGCTTGCTTGCTCTGCACATCAAGAGAGACAGCTAGAAAGGAGCCAGCTATGCACAAAGAAAAGATGTTTAAAGCTTCATCTCAGACAGTTCTCTAACCACCGATACACAAAGGCAGCCATTGAGCCAGAAGAGGACGGCAGAGGCAACAAAAAATAAAGGAGAAAAGATGTGTGGAGATTTGCAAGCTGGAGGAATGGGTAATTCCACACACTGCAGGGACCTTGGGCCAGAAGGAGCAGAGACCGTGAAGCAGTGAGCCAGGGACATAGATGAAGGATGTGAAGTCCACTCTCACAATGCCAAGATCTCCTACAGGGGGTATCCTGCAACCTTTCCTTTTCACACATCACTGAGCATAAAAAGTGGTCTAAGGGATCTCCTTAAAGGCAGCAGGAAGCCCAGGACAAGTGGGAGCATAGAGGTGGACACGATTGGGGAGAGTGCAGTTCAATAGGATGGAACTGGACAAAAGAAGGGGAAGAGAGTATGGCTGCTACTGGTTGCAAAAACATTTGCATGTAGTATAAAAACTAGACTATAAGCCTCTTTGGGCCAGGGATTGACATTATTGGCTCCCTGTAAAGTGATGCTGAATATGTCATTGCTACAGTATATAAAAGAGGTAAAACAAAGAGGATGTAGACAGTTCCATCAAAGATAAAGTAGGCAGAGAATGTAATTTACCACAATTAGAGAGAGGATCTCCTTTCACCAACCGGGTAATACGATACGGAAGGATTGAATATATGGCTGCATGAAGACACCACCTACCTCTATTGTTCCCACACAGTTCAACAGCTCATAGTGGGCTACAAACAAAATTTTGATAATCTGTTTTATGTAAAAGAGGTTTTACAGGAAACCAGTGCTGAGAGATACAAAGGATTGATGATGTCTGTATGTTCTGGGACAAAAGTACTGAACTCAGAGACAGCCAGTTAAGTATTTTTCAAAGCAAGCGATCATCTATAAAACCTGTGCAAGCTGATAACTGGACACTCTTATTAAGAGGTTTAGTATCTAAACCTTAAATTTTAAAAATGAATAAGTATTTCCTTCACATACACATTATTTCAAAGTAGCTCTTCTTGTTTTTCCACCCCCTCCTTATTTTTCTTTATTTAAACCTGATGATCCTGCAAATTACAGCCTCTATTGGAAGTTCTACTGCTTGGGTAACAATGCTGTCCTAACAGCTCACTAGGCAGGAGCATTTTGGTCACCCTTGCAACACACACTACTGCATGGCTATAAGCTCATGGCACAGGTATCTTCCTTTATTTTTGTGCACAAGTGTATTATTTACTCTTAGATTGTAAGCTCCAAGGATCAGGGCCCTCCTAACCATCTTGTATTGAACTGTATTGTTGCAGTATTGTCTCCCATTATATTGTAAAGTGCTGAGCAAACTGTTGGCGCTATATAAATCCTGTATAATAATAATAATACTAGTGCTATATTTGGAGGCTTACATTTACCCTGAGAGAAATATTTGTTGTCCACATTATTATGTCAGTGTAGTTGGGCTATTACCTCTATATGGGCAGCACAGCGGCTTAGTGGTTAGCCATTCAGCCTGGCAGTATAAGGGTCGTTGGTTCGAATCCCAACCACGGTACCACCTGCCTGGAGTTTGCATGTTCTCCCTGTGCCTGTGTGGGTTTCCTACAGTTACTCCGGTTTCCTCTCACACTCCAAAGACATTCTGGTAGTTGAATTGGCTCCTGTCTAAATTGGCCCTAGTATGTGTATGTATGAATGTGAGTTAGGGACCTTAGATTGTACACCCCTTGAGGGTTAGGGACTGATGTGAATGCACAATATATATGTAAAGCGCTGCGTACACTGACGGCGCTATATAAGTACCTGTAATAAATAAATATTACAATATAGTGTAGGAGATGTGGTATGGGACCTTTCCCTCTAAGCACCGCCCACATACCCTTTGGTATATAGTCCCATGTCACAGCTTTAGAGTGCATAGCCAGGACAGGAAGCTGAAAGGAACAGGATAGAGCCATGCAAACACTTGGAATTTCACAGATATAAACTGTGTCTGAACCTAAAAGATAATGCTCTGTAGGCACCGGATTTGTGGGGTGAAAGTTTAGTTATACTTTAAAGTCCCACTCAGGGCTTTTGTTCAATTTACCCATGTCAGTGGTGACCACCTCCCACCCCGCATAGATTAAACGATTGGTAAAGGACAAAAAGTCCAAATACGTTATTCCTTGCTTTCCCGGCAGCTGGTTCTCTCCTCCATTGTCCAACGCTCCCAGGAGGTGTTTGGGTTTTTACTGTCCTCATATACAATGTAAGACTGCTGGCCCTGCATTGTATGTGAAGATGTTGGAGAGCTGCGACTGGCCGGGCCATAAAGTGAAGTGACTTTCAGTGGACCAGTTGCACAGAGACAATGAAGTCTTCAGAAGCTAGGAATCAGGTAAGTATTTCAATGTATTCCTTCAGCCAAACAAGCATTTAGCCCATAAATTTAACAGCAGTCCAGAGTGGGGCTTTATTTATGCAAATGTGCTTATTTTTTACATTGTAAACTAGTAAAAATTGAAAAATGGAGGAAAGGATCATTATAAATATTACACTCTCCGAAAAATAAAATACACATTGGAAAAAGAAAGCAACAAGCAAAAGTTGCTCTATTATTTTGTAGAAGCCAAGGTGTTGCTATATTTAACAAAAAATAGTGAAGCGCTACTATTATCAAAATTAAATACTACAGTGCCTAATTATGCCTATCAATTAGTGCTCTGTGAAAAGGAGCTCATATATATTACATATATGATATACTTCAGGGCTAATTAAACAGTTTTATAGTGAAATAAAAATACACATTGTGAATTTAAAACAAAAGGATGAAAAAATGATAAGAAAAGCCAGCAAAGAAGGCAAATATCTGGTTTCGAGTAACGTCACTTCCGGTCACGTGGTGACGCATGTCCAGACGCAGCGGCCATATTGGTTTCCCCAGGTTTCATGCAATACACCCATGGGATGGGGAAACCGCTGATGTGACTACAACTATATGTGAGTGTAATCTTTGCCTTCTTTGCTGGCTTTATTAAACTTATTACACTATGGAAGGATCTCTCTTGTTTCTTGTATATTACTGAGTGGAGGTGGAGTGGAACAGAGGAGTCTCCAATTCCCTTGTGACATCTGGATGGGCTATCCATACACAAGGACCTGATACAGAGGAGAGTAATATCTTTTTGGCCCTGTGTGGGTCAGTGCGGGGAGGTGAGCAGGCACTGCTGCCATTTGAGGATTTGTGCACTAGAAGTGAAGATCACTTTCTCACGAAGTTTTTCACTTGCATGGACTTTGCTTTATTTTTTATTTTATTTTTTGATCATTCACAGATGGTGGTTTTATATTTATGTGATGCACAGGTATAGGATGGAATTTTGTGATTGAATTTGTTATATATACATGGTATTTCTTATCATTTTTTCATCCTTTTGTTTTAAATTCACAATGATTTTTATTTCACTATAAAACTGTTTAATTAGCCCTGAAGTATATCATATATATAATATATATGAGCTCCTTTTCACAGAGCACTAATTCATAGGCATAATTAGGCACTGTAGTATTTAATTTTAATAGTAGCGCTTCACTAATTTTTGTTAAATATTGATCACTTATTGGTTTAGTCGAGTGACAGCAGCTATCATATAGGGACAGTATAGGGAAATCCTTTTATATAAAGCGCAGGAGGATACTTCCTTTTAATTTCAAGGTGTTGCTATGCCTATGTACTCCATTGGCCATCCTGATTGTTCTTTGTAAAACCCAACAAATATTTAACCAAAAGTTGCCCGCGTGTGTTTTAGGAATGGCCTGCTTTGCGCTTTTTTTTGAGGAAAAGAAATAGGCACATACGCTTAGAGAGTGAGGACTTTAGTCCACACCAAAAATGAAGGCAGGGTTACAAGGATAATGTTTTTTACCAAGACAGCTGGGGAATGAAATCGGTCAGGGATCATTGATATTACTGTATTACTAGGACTTACGATCGGCTTTTACTCTGGTTTATCCAATATAAAGTGCTTTGCATTTACTGTATGGGGAACACTCCCTTCTATCTGAAAGAAAAGGGCACAGTAACTTTGGGCATACTTATCTGTCCCCCATTTTAGTGGTTTTCCTCACTTCAGAAGGAGAGAGAAAATCTCCTCTATGGCTAAATAAATTGTAATAAAAACCTAACGGAGGTTCCAAGCCTTGCTCACGTTGTCCAAAACTACATTTTGGTTGGAGTTTAGCTTTAAATGATAATTTAAAGATGTCATCACCCCCTCCTTTATCATGACAAAACAATGCACGAGTTATGATGGTTAACCACGTGATAGTTATCGGCTACATGAGTGACAAGAAGCCAACGGTGTCACTAATGACACAGTTTAGGGTGGAGTACAGACAATACGGTTAAACTGTTCAGATACCTTTTACCCTGATGGCTGCTCCTGCTATTGATAAAAAGACAAATATTGAAAAGAAAAGACATTAGAAGAAGAGAGAGAGAGACAGCAAGAAAAGACAAGCATGCAGTCATTCTAACTAATGACATTGTTTTTATTAGTAATATATTTGGTTGTTGACTCTGGTGAATACTGCAGTAAGTAGACAGAAGGACATGTAGGACACAGCGACATTTCTACCACTCAAAGGGGTTTTCAAAACTATGTCTGAATTTATGGTTTATAATGACTGTTTTTGCTGTGTTTATCTGGATGAGAGCCATTTCCTGCTACAATCCAAAAACAGAGATGTGTTAATGGCCTCACCTAATTATCCTATATGAATGGCCGCAATGAGCACATTAGACCCACGTTCCTCGAGAAGTAGTTCAATGTGCCCCAAATACTACTAATAACAGAGGAACCAACACAAGGGATGCATCCTACTGACTGTACGTTATGTCCCTTGTGCTGATTTTTCGGCTTTTGATTTTGGCTGCACTTGGGCTTTAACACACTTTCTATCATAGGATGACAACATTGTTCGTCCACAGACACAATACACTGAATGAGTGTTGTCAGCACCAGTGGTGAGACTACCAGGGTCACAAAGGTCGCACTTGTGACCGGGCCTTGGTGTTCTAACATTGTGGGGGTCCCCAAGCAGTGTTGCCAGTAAGAAAAAAAAAAAAAAAAAAAAAAAAAGAAGGGGGGGGGGGGCGGCACTTTTCTGCTGCATGCAGACAGCAGAAAAGTGCCCCCCCCCCCCATTTTTTGTCCCCTACACTTGTCCCCAAGCTTCCTCTCCTGCTGTTCCCCTTCCTTGCACACCTGACAAGTGGAACGCACCCTCCCCCAGAAATGCGCATGCATAGTGCACACACGCAGTTACAGAGCCGGCTGGTTAGTAATTGGTTGAGCTCGGCTGGTCGGTGGGGAAGGGCTGCTGCTGGTCAGGTGCACAAGGAGGGGGCACAGGGACATTTTTAAGCGGTGACGTGAAAGCAGGCAGCGCAGGGGAGAGGAGCACCAAAGCCTGCAGTAGGAGAGGAGAACCAAAGCCACAGGAGGTCAGTGTGTAACAGTTTTGTGGAGCAGCCAGTCAGTCACTCTGTGGGGGGTTGGGTGAGTGGAGACCCTAGATCAGCAATGGGCAAACTAAGGCCCGCGGGCCGTATACGGCCCGGCGGACCTTTTAATCCGGCCCGCGGAACTAGGCTCCCGCTAGGCTCCTCTCACAGTCCGCCCTGAAGACCGGTGTAGCATGAAAATCTGTCTCCTATGAGGATCTGTCCCCCTCGACGTATCTGCGCATGTGCCGGAGATCGCCGATCGGCTGCTAATGCCTGAAACTGGCACATGCGCAGATACGTCGAGGGGGACAGATCCTCATAGGAGACAGATTTTCATGCTACACCGGAACGGCGCGGGAAGACGGCGAGAGGAACGCGCGGAGCAAAGGTAAGTGAATTGACACAGGGGGGACTTGGGGACTTAATATGGGGGATGAATTAATATGGGGAATGAATTACTATAGGGGGGATGAATTACTATGGGGGATGAATTACTATATGGGGGATGAATTACTATAGGGGGGATGAATTACTATGGGGGGGATGAATTACTATATGGGGGATGAATTACTATAGGGGGGATGAATTACTATAGGGGGGATGAATTACTATAGGGGGGATGAATTACTATGGGGGATGAATTACTATGGGGGATGAATTACTATGGGGGATGAATTACTCTATGGGGGATGAATTACTCTATGGGGGATGAATTACTATATGGGGGATGAATTACTATGCTTACTATGGGGGAATATTACTATACTTACTATGGATGACACATACACATCATTCATCTACTCTTGGTCCGGCCCCCGGGTCCAATATATGAACCCATTGCAGCCCTCAAGTCAAAAAGTTTGCCCACCCCTGCCCTAGATCCACCCTTGTATCAGTATCTTCACTCCCCTCTTACATCAGTGAACCCCTTTACCTTAATGTATTCATTCTGCAGACTCTGGTGTAAAGGGGAACTCTGCTGTAAGAGCCTCCCCTTACATCAGAGTTCTCAGCATTCCTACTTACTTCAGAGTCAGCAGACTTATTCCTTATAGTGAAAGGGGAAGCATTGCAGACTCTGAGGTAAGGGGGAGGCTCTGGTGTCCAGAGAACATCTTACATCAGAGTTCCCCTTTACATCAGGGTCCGTTGCAATCTCCTTTACATCAGGGTCTACAGAGTTCCCCCTTGCATTGTAAGGCAAACCCTGTGGACTGTGATGTACTGTAAAGGGAAACTCTGATGTAAAAGGGGCTCTGGGAATGCTGATGCAAGGGGGGATTTTAATGTAAGGGTAAGAAGGGGGCCGTTGTAGAACATGTGAAAGGGTCCCACTGTGAGACAATAATAAAGGGCCCAGCAATTGGAGGGAAGGGCCCAGGCTTGGGTCGGAGGGCCCTTCATGGTTTTTTGCACTGGGGCCCTGAAGGTTCTAGTTATGCCTCTGGTTGTCACCCTAGGGCAGAAAGCAAGTTTTTGCAAAGATCACCAGGTGAAAAAAAAGCTTAACAACTAATACAGCCATCATATCTAAGAAGCGTAAGCTGCAATATATTAAAGATGTGTCCTTGGCTTTAGATACGTTTTTTCTTGTGGCAGACATTCAACAAAGCACCGATTGTGCTGCAATATACAGATGCTATCCAGAGAAAGACTGCAAATCTGTTTAAGAACTGGGCTGATTAAAATAACGCACAGCAAGAGCAAATCAATCTGGATTATTGCTCAGGAGGCTGCTAATGTATCACTAACTTGTGCACAGTTCCTTTTAGAATACTGCTGCCTATAAAACTCTTCTAACTTCACTGAATACAACAGAACCTATTTTTAAACGTAAGAATGAATACACGCTGAAACCATGATAAGATTGTAGGTCCGATTAACAAATGAGAACAAGTAATTATTCTGTAGACATTTTCCATTTAAAGCATTAAAAATTAATGTGCATATCACTATTCTCTTTTGCCTTTCTAAAAGGGCTAAAATGTGTAGCCAACAGGGGCGGACTGACCATTTGGAAACTTGGGCACTGCCCGAGGGCCCGGGGTCAGTAGGGGGCCCCATGAGATGCCCCTGGTATCTTTTTCATAGGCTTTTTTGAGTTTGGGCAAGGACACAGGGGCCCCATGATCCTCTATTGCCCGGGGGCCCCATGAGTTGTCAGTCCGCCCCTTTAGCCAATGAGACCGTTGCTGATGGACAGCTATTTGCATGCGATTAAACAATTAAAAACATACTCCACAACTTGGGCTTAAAGTGTTAATTCACCTTCCTTTGCTCTGGATTGGCAAAAGGTGCAAGTCCAGTGTAAAGTGTTAGATCACCTTTTCAGAAAAAATGAAGAGGTGAATCAGCACCGTATGCCTTCTTCACCGCTCTAGTTCCCACCGCACTTACCTAAGTGGGTGATGAGCTGTCACTGTCCACAAAGCCGCTCTAGCGGTCTGGGGATTTGAAATCCCCGCTCTTCTACCACTTCTCTCTGCAGCACATTCGGAACAAATCAGAGAGATTCTGATTGGTCATCTCCAACACAGAGCATCACTCTGATCTGTCCTGGAAGCTCTACACAGAGAAAATGTGGATTTCAAATCCTCTTCTCGCTATATAGGCTGCTTGGGCACTTACAGATCATCACCCATGGAGGCAAGTCCAGTGAGGACTACGGGTGTACAGTGTTCACTTTTTTCTGAACATTTGAAATTGGACCTGCACCTTGCCAATCCATGACAAAACAGGTTTACTTTAATACATGTCTCTGCCAGCAGCTTATACTTACCGCCTTTCTCTCCCGTCACTCCATTCACCTACAGGAGCGAGGAGAAGAAGCCCTGTGTAAGCTTCAAGTTCACAGCATACACAGGGCTGAAAATGTTTTTTGTGATGGCGCTGGTGGCTAAGCAGCCAATTGCATCACATCGAAGGAAGGGATGTCGCTCACCAGCTCCCCATAGCTAAAATTGGTGGGTTTTTCTCTGCTGCCCAAAAGGTAGCATCAGGGAAGAAAAGAATAAGCAAGGACTGCTGCAGGGGCCAATATGTTAGCCTGTTGCTCTGCATGTGTAAATTGCAGGCAAAACTTTAATTTTAGTTTTGGACAGAGTGGAGTGGAATTAGAACCCCTGTGAGGTTTTTATTGATGTCTGTGTCCCCAGTAGGGAGATTCACCCTCTCTATTTGTCCGGTTTACCATGATCATTGAAAGTGAAAGTAAAGAAAACCCCAAATTTTGGGCTGTCCCCAGAAAAGTAATAGATGGGAAGTTTTCCAACGGGGATGCTAGTTCTGGTGACCTGGGGGTCCCCAAAGAAGTGGTTCTAAAGGCTGAAGGTTTTTTTTACCTTAATGCATTCTATAAGGGCACTCAGCAGGGGCCGGGAGCACTGGCAGAAGCCCCAGAAGAGGGGAATCAGGGCTGCTCTGTGCAAAACAATTGCACAGAGCAGGCAAGTATAAGATGTTTGTTATTAAAAAAAAAAGAAAAAAAAAAAAAAAAAGATCTTTAATAACAATTTAATTTGTGGGGATTATCTCTCACTTTCTGTTTTGGCTATGAGACAAGAAGTGAAGGTAAGTCTCCCCAATTGGACACAGATGGCAAAAAATAAAAATAACACAAGTTATAACCCCCCATTACTCTATTTAAAATGAAAAAAAAGTTTTGCCTATAGTTCTACTTTAATGGGCTGAGGGTTGGCAGCGTTAAGGGGTAAATTAATCAGAAGAATGTGATATGAGGTCTTTCAATTTACGTTCTCACTGAAATCTATAGCACTTACCGGTTGAGGAGCAACATTGTCTGAAGGCAGATTCTGAGAGGAACGGCTGCGGGGAGGTGGCTGCGGAGGCGGGTCTAGGCTCTGCGGAGGTGGTGTGGGGGAGGTGGGATGTGATGTCGGCTGTATAGGTTCTGACAGCTTTTGGCAGGGTGGTTGGGTGGTTGGACTGGGCTGAAGAGGGGCTGCTAGTTGGGGTTTCAAAGGCTCAGGAAGAGAGGGGAATGCTGAAACAGAGAACAGAACTGTGTAAATTAAAGCTGACACAATAATCTCTCCAAACAGGCACAAAAACACAATAACCTCATGTTCCCACTGTCAGAAGTAATGCCACTTCCTACACTTACCCCTCATGTATGTGATGATAGGACAGAGGCTTTGTGGCCCCACAGGACTGGCAAAGGATTAAAAGGTTTCCTGGTACAGGTGACTTTTCAGATAGGAACAGTACAGATCCAGCAGAGCCTTTGGATGCCACAGATGAGCATCCACACCGTTAACAGCAAACAAGTTGCAAGCTGTAACATTTTGATATACAATTCGCTAGATCAGGACAGAGGCGGACTGACCATTTGGAAGCTCGGGCACTGCCGGAGGGCCCGGGGTCAGTAGGGGGCCCCATGAGATGCCCCTGGTACCTTTTTCATAGGCTTTTTTGAGTTTGGGCAAGGACACAGGGGCCCCATGATCCCCTACTGCCCGGGGTCCCCATGAGTTGTCAGTCCGCCCCTGGATCAGGAGAAGCAGCATTGAGGCCTCCTTCCTTCACACAGGCATTTACCCGCATGCACCAGATTCTAGTGGCAAGAGTCAGCCGATTCTTGCAGCTCCATTGTAAGGTGCATGCGATTAGTGGCTGCTGCCCAGCTTGTATGAAGTAATGAGAGGCTGTCAGTGGCCATCACGGTTTGCATGTAGGCGCACACCACAGAGTTTCTTGTGCTTAGGGACAGATGTCCAAGACTGGACACTTCTGACTGCATCCAGGCTTGGATATCCTTCCCAAAGAGCATGTAACCTCATGGTGTGCGCCTGCAGGAAAGCAGTGACGGCCAGTGTCAGCCTCTCATTACTTTACATAGGCTAGGCAGCTGCCGTTATTTGTAGGCACCTGTCATTCCACATGCAAGAATCCGCTGATCCTTGCTGTTGGAATCCAGTGTATGAGTAAACTCCCAGGTGGAGAAGGCCTAAGGATCAATTCAGACAGGCAATATATTTGCAACAATCTTTTTTTTTCTAGCTAAGCAAATCAAAGTTATTTTCAAAGGAATTGCTAATTTAGGGCTTTTACGGTAATTTGAGGTTCAGTTGCACAGTGAAGGAATTTGTTCAGCGTTTCATGTCAATGACAAGATCGCCTGTTACCTCTACAGCTCAGCTAGATATCGCAAAAAGAGAGTGTAATAGCACTTGTTTAACCTGAACTAGTGTCAAATCACTTTTCAGTGACAAATCACCAGAGTCTATAGCGATTAAAGTGGTTGTAAAAGCTCACTTTTTTCCCCCAATTTAAGCATGCTATGCATGAAGGTAAAAAAAAAAAAACCCTTCTGTGTACAGCAGCCCCCCCAATACTTACCTGAGCCCCATCTCGATCCAGTGATGTACACAACAGCCTTGGCTGTCCCAGGTCTCTCCCTCCTCATTGGCTAAGACAGCAGCTGGAGCTATTGCTCCCACTACTGTCAATCACGGCCAATGAGCCAATGGGAAGAAAGCAGGACCGAGCCGCATCCTTGTGTGCCCCCATAGCAAGCTGCTTGCTGTTGGGGCACTTGGAAGGAGGGAGGGGTCAGGTGTGCCGGTAGACCCGAGAAGAGGAGGATCGTGGCATCTCTATGAAAAACCATTGCACAGAGCGGGGTAAGTATCACGTTTGTTATTGAAAAAAAAAATCTGCCTTTGTGATCGCTTTAATCACTAGCTAAAAAAAAAAAAAAAAAAATTGTGATGAATAACTACCAAATTGCGAGTGTAACAAGTAAACTGCAAAAGGGTTAAATAGCTATTCACCCAGTAAAACTACTGGCACATTTGTTCTGTGCAGCAAATTTTATTCCATGTCCTAAACCGGTTGAATGTTATTAATTTGTAAAAAATAAAGCGGTTCAGCAAAATACCTCTGTATGGCCACCAAATAGAGCTGAAGATCATAGTAATAAATATGACCCTCATCTCCATTTAGTGGTTATAATCTGATATTGTTATCAAAATACTCTATTTTTCTATGAACATTCAACCTGTTTGGAAAATGGAAGGAGAACATTCAATTTTAGCCCAATCGCACATAGTGAATGTACCAGCAGTGATATATAGTCAGTAAATGAAGTGGTCTCTGGGTCTCAGCCTGATCAGTTTACTCACTGATGGATTCTTTTTGAGACAGAGCAAGGGCTGAGGCAATGCCAGCGGCTCTGGACCATTCTGGGGATTTGGAAGAGGCAGATGAAGGACAGAATTCTCTCCTCCATTGACAGAACGTGTTGCATTGTGTGAAAACAATGCAAGGATTTTTGTCAAGGGAGAAGAGGAAAGAAAGGGGTGGGGCCCCGTAGAGACTTCATTGCAAGGGCCCTTTCACAGTGATTAGTTTTTCTTCCATTTTTGTCTTACCAAAAGCATGACCAGTAAATCCTATGGAACTGTTCACACCAGTCAGTTGCGTTTTTAAAAGTTATGCATGTTGCACTTTGGTGCAGTAAAAAAAACCCCAAAAAAACAAAAAAAACAACACACCAAAAAATGCACCTTCCCATTAAAATGAATGGAAGATGCATCAAAAACATGGCAAAAAATACATTAAAAAAAAAAAAAAAAAAATGTACCCACGGTTGCGTTTTTGGTGTGTCGGAGTCACATGTCCTTTTTTTCCCCCACAGGTGCAAAACGCACTGGAAACAATGCAAAAATGCATAGGCGTTTTTACCGTGTTTTGCAACGGAGCAGTGTGAAAGCAGCCTAAGACCCAAAGCTATTAACCCCTGCAGCACCATAAGTTCAGTGCAGTGAAAAAGACTGGGAGAGAAGATTTCCACAGGAATAATCACCATGCAAGACACGGAACATACTTCATTACAGGTAAGTTACATGACGCACAAAAAAACAAAAAAAACAAATGTAATGAAACTTGAGGTTGAAAGAACACATGCCTCGGATATGTCTGAAAATGTGATTCATCTGCAACCATGTTTCCTTTTTTGTCTTCATCCCCTACGTGGGACTTATTTGCTCAGTTTGTTACTAATGTTCAGCAAAAACCAGAAAAGACACACTATACCTTTTGGAGGCTCTGCTGCTTTGACAGGTGCTGGGGCAGGAAGCCTGGCCTGTGCTGGTCCACCATGGCTTTGAGGAACGCTTATTACTCCCGCACGAGGAGGGATAGTCTAAGGGAATAATTGCAATTTACATAAATATTTTCCATTTAGCTAATGAAACCAATTTACAATCAGGAAATAATAAAACCCTAAATAGCAGTAAGTTATTTCATCAGCTAAAATAAATAGGCAATTTTTTTCCTTTTAATACATTTTTATTGAAAATTTTTTGATTTTAGAAGATACAATTGCAAACGCTATCGTGTGTACAGGGAAAATATAACATGAAGAGCCAACAGATCAAAAATGGTCCCACATAAAATAACAAAACTGTAACAAGCAGGGGCGGACTGACAACTCATGGGGCCCCCGGGCAATAGGGGATCGTGGGGCCCCTGTGTCCTTGCCCAAACTCAAAAAAGCCTATGAAAAAGGTACCAGGGGCATCTCATGGGGCCCCCTACTGACCCTGGGCCCTCGGGCAGTGACCGGGTTTCCAAATGGTCAGTCCTCCACTGGTAACAAGTGACAAAGTAGATGGTGTATCAAGAAGTACATTGACCATATTGTGTCAATGAATCAGTGAGAGGAACAGAGGAGGATCTATATGCCTACTGCATGTGATCAGGAGTTGATGAAAATATCATAGACCCAAGGAATACGTGGAATAAAAAGCAAATCGTTCCTGTGGGAGAGCCAATGGAGAAAGAAAAAAAAAAAAAAAGCAAAAAAAAAAAAAGCAAAAAAAAAAGTAAGGAGTCAAAGTGAGGATGTCAAAAGCACTCAAACATGGGCTATGGAGCCTCAATAATTACAGCAATGTAAAACTGCCTATTCAACATAGCAGGGTGGGAATGTTGGATCCAAGGAGTCCATGTTTTAAGACATTTCTCATCGGTATCTGAAAGAATGCTGGAAAGCCAGTCATTAATAAGAAAGACGTCTAGGAGGCCGTGAACTTCTGTAAAAGGTATGAACTGTTTCCAAGCTTTCGCTATGGTTTGTTTTGCTAACAGTAGTACATAGGTAGCCATTTTCAACTGATATTTGGTGAGGCCCGAGGATTTCAGGTGTAGAAGGACATGCCATGGGTCATGAGAGGGGTAGGCAACACCAGGACGGAAGGTGGGATTATAGTTGGCTTCATAGAGGGTGTGGTGAGATTTGGTAAGATGGATCCTAAGACATTCTAAATGAGCAGCGGGCCAGGCAGTTATAATTTTGCTTTAATAAGGTAATCTCCACCTCAGGGAGAGAAATATTAAGGGCCGATGATTTTTAAAAAATGTCCGTTAATTATCTACTAATTTTAAAGTTCCATGTATGTTTTTGTCTACTACCCAAAAAATAAAACAGGTCTGATTTATGGAAACTAAAGCAAAAAGGAGTAGTACAAACGGCACTTAATATTATAGCAACCAACCAGATTCCCTGTTACATTATTGTGGAGGGTGACTGAGGAAATCTAGCATGTTTCAGTTTTGGATCAGTTTCCATATGCTAGTCTTCAGATGGCCATATGGGAAGGGATTTGCTATCTTCCCCTTATCTTGGCAGTGCTTCCAGGATAAATCAGAGCAATACTCTGTCCAAACAGAATTGCTCTGATCCATCTCAAACATGCTGCAGGGAGAAGGGAAAGAGGTGCAAGGATTCAAAGCCCCGGAGCCACTACACGTGCTTCGTGGGCACTGACAGGCCATCACCCACAGAGGTAAGTATAGCAGGGACCAGGGGGAAACGTGGCATTATTTCACCTTTTCCTTTTTCCTGAAAAGGTGAGCTTACACTTTAAAACTGAACACCAGGCCAAAATCTAAATTCACAAAATGCAACACATAAAATCTACTTCTTAACTGCCCGATAATTTGTATTTCTGTCCATCTATTCCTGAGATTTACACAGCCCCCTCACACAACAGAGCCGGGTGGATAAAATGCAATGTAGGAATATACTGATGCCTGTCTACTAGGTAGAACGTGAAAAAGCAGCAACAGACAGATGAGGTCATCCCTCTGCTCTTTTATCCTAGCAGTAGGTTCCTTATCAGGATATTTGAGTCCTGTTGTAAAGTGTATGAAGTGCAGACTGTACTGAAGGGAGGAACAGGACTGGGAGCCAGTAAAGGGGATTTCAAGATGCTGAAACTAAGCCAAATTCAGGTATTTACAATGGGTGTGGATCTACTAATACTGGAGCACTCATAATCTGGTGCAGCTAAGCATAGTAACCAATCAGCTTCTAACTTCAGCTTGTTTAATTAAGCTTTGACAATAAAACATGGAAGCCGATTTGGTTACTATGCATGGCTGCACCAGATCATGTGTGCATTAGTTTTAGTAACTGGTGCACATATAATCTGTGTGTCCCCTCAATTTTTAATTACCACCTAAATGCTTTGATTTGCATGTTTTACAAATGCCTGGAGTTCAGCTTCCCCTTCATTGTGTAGTCTGTAAGTATTATAGCACAGCAGTAATAGAAGGTGAACAAACTAACAGGCATGGGTAGCATTTTAAAGCAGCAAAGCACCTGGCAGTTTACACCAAAGCAAGCAGTGGATAAACATTGGATGGCTAGGTACACAGCATGTGCTCCTTGCTGCAAAGGCCAGTTATAGTTGGTATATTTTTCCATTCATCCTTCCTTCAAGCAAATGAAGTTTACCAGTACCGTATGCTGAAAAACAGCCCCACACCATGATGTTCCCACCTCCATGCTTCACTGTTGGGATGGTGTTTTTGGGGTGATGTGCAGTGCCATTTGACCTCCACACATGGTGTGTATCATGGCATCCAAAGAGGTCAATTTTGTTCTCATTTGACCAGACTATATTCTTCAAGTATTTCACAGGCTTGTCTAAATGTTGTTCAGTAGACTTTAAACGAGCTTCAACATGCTTTTTCTTCAGCAATGGAGTTTTGTGTGGTGAGCGTGCATAATGGCCATGGCGGCTGAGTGCATTACTTATAGTTTTCTTTGAAACAATTGTATCTGCTGATTCTAGGTCTTTCTGAAGTTCTCACGTGGTCTTTGGCTCTTGGACAACTCTTCTGATAATTATTTTCACTCCTCTGTCAGAAATCTTGCAAAAAGCACCTGGTCATGGCCGGTTTATGGTGAAATGATGTTCTTTCCACTTCCGGATTATGGCCCCAACAGTGCCCACTGGAACATTCAGAAGTTTAGCCAATGTCATCATGAGATGTTTCTTGTCTGACACCTTGATAATGAGACACCGTCAGTTGAGACTGAACCAGCTGATATTAATTTGCACTGACAAGAGGCAAGATTGCTTTTTAATTACTGATAGATTTCAGCTTGTGTCTTGGCTTTCCATGCCTTTTTGCACCTCCCATTCTTTATGTGTACAATACGTTTTCCCTGTGTCATGCCATTTTATTACACATAACTTAATTTCTGAACTTATCTGTTTTGGCTTCTTTGTATGTATGGATTGCATGGGTTGTTACAGACATGTGGTGAAAATTTCATGTCAAGGTTCAGTAGAATCAAATAAATCATTGCACGCATCACTTTTGAGAGGCTCAATTCTCACAACGGACCTGTTTTGTATGGAGTCCGTTCTCCTACGGTTTTCTCCCATATACTGTTGGATTAGCTTCAATATAGGCATGACACTGTGCTGTAAATGGCTGTGCTAGGTAAATTAGATTGTTAGCTCCTGTGGGTCAGTACTGATGTGAATAAATCTACTACTTAGTAAAGTACTGTAGAATTTTACAGCATTCTTTACATGAACATGATAAAAAAAGGAAATCTGTCATAAGAAAAAAACAAAAACACTCACCGGCCTGACCATAGCACATGGTGTGGCAGATGGCGGTCCAAATGGAGGAGGAGCTTGTCCACGAGCTAAAAACAGAAAAGAAAAACTTGCAGTTAATTTTAAAGAGACCCTGTTGTCTAGTGACTGGAGATGTGCAGGATTCTGGTTTTGCCCCCAAAATGGTTGACAGAAGCACCAACACACAGGACAGAAATCCTATGTTACATCACTAGTAAAAGCAACGCCCATACATGCATTATTAGGATGACAGATGCACACTATATCACTACATTAGCATTTGTAAATGATGGGGTTTAGCGATAGATTGTATAATCACAGTAAGACATATGCTAGTGTTTAATGTCTGTTGGAATTTCCAATATCAGTTACTCAGCCATCGACATATCAGCTTTCAGCTCTGTGAGGTCAGCACTGGTAGATTTTGACGCAGTTACTGATGCCAATAGCAAAACTCTACCATATGCCCCTCCTCACACTAACCCCAACACCATCCTTTCCTGTAAACCATACATTACCCTCCTTGTAATCCTCCCTGTGCCCCCCTAAGACTAACTCTCCCTGTAACCCCCACACTTCCTGTAATCTTAAAGTGGAGCTCCGGTCATGTTTGTAAAAATTAAAGGTCAGCAACTACAAAAACCACAGATACTGACTTTTAATAAACAGGCACTCACATGTCCCCTGATCCATCGCTGTGCTTGGCCCAGCAGTTGTTTGTCTGCTCTCTCCCAGGCATCTTTACTATGGACACCCGGCTGTGACAGCTTGCAACTTCACAGTCACATGCCCGCTGTGCACTGTGAATGGTCCCGCAGTCTTCTGGGACCTGTCATGTGTTCCCAAAGACTGCGGCAGGGAGGGGGGGTGTTGGGTGTTGGAGAATTTCCGCTTCCGATTGCCTAGGTCAGTGGTGGGCAACCTTTTTTTTCAACTGAGCCAAATCTCGCCAAAACCACGATTGAAATTTATTTTGAGAGCCACATTTTTAAAACTGAAAATACATAGGATGGTACACTGTTTTTAGTTTCAATAAGTTTTTATAGTAATTCATCCCCCATATAGTAATTCATCCCCCATAGTAATTCATCCCCCCTATAGTAATTCATCCCCCCTATAGTAATTCATCCCCCATATAGTAATTCATCCCCCCTATAGTAATTCATCCCCCCTATAGTAATTCATCCCCCCTATAGTAATTCATCCCTCATATAGTAGTAGTAAGTAAGTAGCAAGTAGTAAGCCAAGTCCCCCCTGTGTCAATTCACTTACCTTTGCTCCGCGCGTTCCTCTCGCCGTGTTCCCGCGCCGTTCCGGTCTTCAGGGCGGACTGTGAGCCTAGCTCCTCTCACGCTCGTCACGCTGCCCCGCCTACACACATCCTGACAGCCAATCACTGGCTATCAGGATGTGAGTGGCAGCGAGACTGGCCAATCATTGCATTTGAGCGCTGCCCTGGCTGTTTTTTTTTTGGATCACGCTGCAGAGTCCCTGCCGCCCGAGAGGAGGGAGGGGAGCGGGCGCCCGGCACACAAGAGCCACATTAAAGCGTGTAAAGAGCCGCATGTGGCTCGCGAGCCGCGGCTTGCCGACCACTGGCCTAGGTGAAAGGGGAGCGGGCAGCTGTCAAAATCAAGTACCTGCTCCCCCATTCCTCCCCAAAAGCTCAAATTTCATAAACAGGAGAGGAGGAGGAGGCCTAAAGGAGGAGGCAGGCTTCTTCTGAGGGCTGATCTTCGGCCAGCTTGATTGGCTGATGCAACTCCCACACATGTGCAAGAGTTCAGTCAACCGGGCACAGTGCCGGAAAGTATACAGAGTTGTGCATGCGCAGTTCAGTGTACATTCTAAGGAAGACTGCAAGCAGGCAGGTAGATTTACTTTATTGCAGCAGAGACATTCAATGTCTCTCCTGCAATAAACAACCTGTCCGCTCATTTTTTTTTGTTAAAAAAAAAAAAGGTTTACTTCCACTTTAAAATTACATTCCTCTTCCCTGTAACCTTGAAATTAACCCTCCCTGTAACCCTAACACCAACCTTCCCTTGCAGGGCTAACCATAAACTGTTGAATTTCCTGCAGAAATTTGAGTCATGGGTGGCCCTGTTGGCACCATCTGGCTCCACAAATGTCAATTGAAATACCAAAAGAAGCCAGGTGAAAATCGGCAGCCAAAAAGTGACTGCATCCATTCAGATGACATCACTGTTTGGGTATTCAGACAGCTGCCGCTGCTGTAGCTGTCTGAATGGAACAGCCTATTTAGCATGAATGGGGGGGGGGGGGGGGGAATCAAGTGATTTTCAGACATTGGAATAGAAATTTGAAAATGTATTTATATTCTAAAGCTGGAACTGTTTTTACACCACTTGGTTGCATAATCACTTCTGTGCAGGGAACTTCTGCCCTGTAGATCAAGCTATTGAAAGATGAATCTGGCACCCGAATCTACGGCTTCAACAATATTGACATAATAAATAGCCCAAATAAGCCTATCGCTGTTCTAACCACTGTGGATAGGGCAGACAGAAGCCTATGAGGGGTTATTTATTGGCCACATTAACCCCCAACACCTGCCAAGATCACAAAATATCTCACCTGTGTTGTTATCGGGATATGTGCAACAGAAGAGATGCAATGCTATGGCAGTCTAAGTGTACTGGGGTATATTTAATATAAATTTTGGCAGACCGGTAACGTTTATTTCATCTGACCATAAAAACAAGCTGAATAAATGAAAAGTCGTCATCCATCATTACTAGATGCAAAGCAATAAATAGGGGAACAATGCATATTGCAATCACCAGAAATATAATTACAAGCGTAGGTATGTCCTGGATAACATTAGTGGGGAGAAGTCTATTAGTGGGCATGACACATGCGCAATACACTCATGCAGTTATTACTCCACAACACAGCAGTCTATTTACCTTCCATGTCTTTACGAGCTACCCCGGGGCTGGGAGGAGCACCTTGTCAAAGAGAGAAGACACATAGGATTGCAGGGACAGAAACTTGGGGGTGGGGGGGGGGGGGGAGATGGTTGACAGGGCATGGGGAACACAACACCTGATGAACACCTATTGTTTTCCGCAGAATGCTTACGATGTACTTTTAATGATGCATCTTATAAATGAGGGAGGTAGGAAAGTTAAGTGTTGCACTTTGTATTATTATGCCGAATTCAAGTAGTTAGTCCATATATATTTGGACACAGGAACAATTTTCATACTTTTGGCTCTGTATGCCACCGTAATTAAAATGAAACAATCCAAATGAATTTGAAGTGCAGACTTTCAGCTTTAATTCAAGGGGTTGAACATACAGTGCATCCAGAAAGTATTCACAGCGCTTAACTTTTGTCACATTTTGTTATATTACAGCCTTATTCCAAGATGGCTTAAATTCATTTTTTTCCTCAACATTATACAAACAATACCCCATAATGACCACGTGAAAGAAGTTAATTTTGAAATTTATTAAAAAGGAGAAAAAACCCCCCCAAAAAACACTTGTACGTAAGTATTCACAGCCTTTGCGCAATACTATGTTGAAGCACCTGGAGCACCAATTACAGCCTGAAGTGGTTTGGAGTATGATGCTACAAGCTTGGCACACCAATTTTTGGTCAACCAAGGAAGTTGAGTGCACGTGCTCAGCATCATTTCCAGAGGTTGTCTTTGGGAAATAGATGTATGAGTGCTGCCAGCATTGTTGCAGAGGTTGAAGGGGTGGGGGGCCAGTCTGTCAGTGCTCAAACCATACGCCGCACACTGCATCAAATTGGTCTGCATGGCTGTCATCCCAGAAAGAAGCCTCTTCTAAAGATGACATACAAGAAAGCCCACAAACCGTTTGCTGAAAACAAGCAGACTAAGGAGGTGGATTACTGGAACCATGTCCTGTGGTCTGATGAGACCAATATAAACTGATTTGGTTCAGATGGTGTCATGCGTGTGTGGCGGCAACCAGGTGAGGAGTACAAAGACAAGTGTGTCTTGCTCACAGTCAAGCATGGTGGTGGGAGTGTCATGGTCTGGGGCTGCTTGAGTGCTGCCGGCACTGGGGAGCTACAGTTCATTGAGGGAAGCATGAATGCCAACATGTACTGTGACATACTGAAGCAGAGCATAATCCCCTCCTTTTGGAGACTAGACAGCATTCCAACATAACAACCCCAAACACACCTCCAAGATGACCACTGCCTTGCTAAAAAAGCTGAGGGCAAAGGCGATGGACTGGCCAAGTATGTCTCCAGGGCTAAACCCTATCGAGCATCTGTGGGGCATCCTCAAAAGGGAAGGTGGAGAAGCACAAGGTCTCTAACATCCACCAGCTCCGTGATGAGGAGTGGAAAGACTCCAGTGGCAACCTGTGAAGCTCTGGTGAACTCCATGCCCAACAGGGTTAAGGCAGTGCTGGAAAATAATGGTGGCCACACAAAATATTGACACTTTGGGCCTAATTTGGACATTTTCACTTAGGGGTGTACTCACTTTTGGTGCCAGCGGTTTAGACATTAATGGCTGTGTGAGTTAATTTGAGGGGACATCAAATTTACACTGTTATACAAGCTGAACACTCACTAATTTACATTGTAGCAAAGTGTCATTTCTTCAGTGTTGTCACATAAAAAGATAGAATCAAATATTTACAAAAATGTAAGGGGTGTACTCACTTCTGTGAGATACTGTACAATCCTGTCTCGGAGGTCTATGGACAATTCCTTGGACTTCATGGCTTGGTTTGTGCTCTGATATGCACTGTTAATTGTGGGACCTTATATAGAAAGGTTTATGCCTTTCCTAATCATGTCCAATCAACTGCATCTCCCACAGGTGGACTCCAATCAAGTTTTGGAAACATCTAAAGGATGATCAGTGGGAACAGGATGCACCAGAGCTCAATTTTGAGTGTAATGGAAAAGGCTGTGAATACTTATGTACATGTGGTTTTGTTTTTTTAAATAAATTTCAAAGATTTCAAAACAAACTTCTTTCACATTGTCATTATGGGGTATGGTTTGTAGAATGTTGATAAAGAAAATTAATTTAATCCATTTTGGAATAAGGCTGTAAAATAACAAAAATGTGGCAAAAGTTAAGCGCTGTAAATACTTTCTGGATGCAATGTAAATATCAAGTACAAATTTTAGCAACAGTCCCTTCATTTTCAGGGGCTTAAATGTTATTGAACAAATTAATATAATTAAAAAAAAAATGTTCATTTTTAATATTTTGTTGAGAATCATTTACTGGCAATGACTGCCTGAAGTCTGGAACCCATGGACATTACCAAAAACTGGGTTTTCTCCTTTCTGATGCTTTGTCAGGCTCTAACTGCAGCGGTCTTCAGTTATTCTTTTTTGTGGGTCTTTCTGCCTTTAGTTTTGTCTTCAGCAAGTGAAATGCATGCTCAATTGGGTTGAGGTCAGGTGAATGACTCAACCATTGCAGAATATTCCACTTCTTTTGCTTCAAAAGCTCTTGGGTTGCTTTTGCAGTGTGTTTTGGATCATTGTCCATCTGTACTGTGAAGTGCCGTCCAATCGGCTTTGCTGCATTTGTCTGAATCTGGGCTGACAGTATATCTCTAAACACTGCAGAATTCATCCGGCTGCTTCTGTCTTTTGTCACATCATCAATAAACACCAATGACCCGGTGCCACTGGAAGCCATGCATGCCCATGCCATCACACTGCCTCCACCATGTTTTTCACATGATGTTGTGTGCTTTGGATCATGAGCTGTTCCAAGCCTTCTCCACACTTTCCTCAGAATGTACCAAACTGTTGATTTGGTCACTCCTGATGTTGCTGCTATCTCTCTGATGGATTTGTTTTGTTTTTGAAGCCTTACAATGGCCGTTTTCACTTGCATGGACTTTGAATGCATGATGTAGGTTAACAGCAATAGATTCCAAATGCAAATACCACACTTAGAATCAACTCCAGACCTTTTACCTGCTTAACTGATGAAATAAATAAGGAGTAGCCCACACCTGGCCATTAAACAGCTTTTGATTCAATTGTTCAATTACTTTTGGTCCCTTGAAAAAAGGGGGATGGCTACTCTTAATAGCTGTAATTCCTAAACCCTTCCTCCAATTTGGATGTACCCTCAAATTAAAGAGAGTGTGCACTTTCAGCCCATATCCATTATATAACTATTGCTCGAATATGTTTTGGTAAATACCTGAAAAAAACTAAAATTGTGCCTATGTCCAAATATATATGGAGTTAACTATATATCTAAAGCCAAAACTTCTTTCATTTGGAAACATTTCTTTCAGATGAAAACAAAAAAAATTGCTTTATGGAATGTTTGGGAGGTGGAGAGGAAACATTATGGGGAGAATAGAGGGTAACAATGATGGGACGATGATTTTACCTCCAATCTCTTTTCTAGCTGGTGCTGGACTCCGAGCACCTGATCGCAGCAACAAGAAATTCAGCGGAAGAAAAGTACAGTAAAGAGACAGTCAGCAGAAAGAGCAGTCAGAAAAAGTGAAAGGTGGATACAATGAGCCATACGTCAGTTACAAACCATTTCACACACTTTCTTTTTACAGGGTCACTTTGCGCTAAACTGACATTTCAGTTTTTGGTAGAAGCTGGAAACTAATGCTAGCCTTACATGCAAGAGGACGGGAATCGCACATGGTACAGTATTAAAAGCAGATGTATTAAGAAGTAAGCATCTACTCACATAAAGGATAACAGCATATCATATGTACAGCATGCAGCACCCCAGCAGGTGTGATGATGTCACTGCTGTATGTGACCTGACGTCATCACGCACACCAGCACACTGGATGCTGTATATATGATATGCTTTCATCCTTATTTATGCGAGTAGTTGCTTAATTTTTAATAAATTCACTTTTAATACTGCACCATGAGTGATTCCCTTCCTCTTGCATGTGGTTCTTTGCTGTGACTGACTCTGGGAGTATGCCAGTCTAACTTGGTTTGGGAGGGCAGCTTAAGGACCAAGAAGGTGCAGTATTTGTGGTGGCTAACTTCCCACATTTCCATCCATTAACCTAGCTGGCTGATTGAGACCAGAGGCAATTAGTGTCCCATCCATCAATCTCTAGTGGGATTTCTCCCTAAAGTGCTGTTAGATCTCCTGTTCACAGGGGTCTAAGCTTTTGGCAAGAGGCTATGACATCCATCCTGGTGTTGTGCACAGTGGTGAGGATTGGAGGCATGGAATCACTGTAGCTGTAGCCAGTGCACAAGAGAGCAACTTTTTTTGGAACTATGTTTGGTTGTTGCTTTTCATGAACTTTTGGACTATTTACTGACATTATTTATCAGGTTGCACTTTTATGAATTGTGGATATTTTTTCTTTATAATTCATTGTTTTTGGTTTGAGGCTGCTTTATATACATATGCACTTTAATGAGTTATGTATCACTTTATATCATTTATCACTTCTTGGCAGCACAACACATTTATTTCTTAGTCTAATTTTTGTATTTTGGAGTGTGGATACAGTGAGTGATGCGGTCATTATCTTATACTTAGCACATTGATATTTGAAGAGACACTTTAGTGTAAGAAGTCTTTTTATAGCCACATATCAGTCAAATTGGCTACGATTTAAGCCATTGGGGGCCTTGATGGCACCACCCAGCTCAACAAAAGTTGATTTAAAAACTGAGCCAGATGGAAAGTCGTCAGCCGAGCAATGACTGCATTCTAATGATGCAGTCACTGTATGGGTATTCAGGCAGCATCAGATGCTGTGGCTGTCAGAATATAATAGCCAGCATTGGTGATTACTTCACGGACAATGTCTAAGTTGGCCGTAGATAGGTAGTTTTGGTTTAATTTTTGTTATCAGCCAGTGGGCTGAATGAAAAAAGAAAAACAAAAAAACAAACAGATTCCTCCATCCACACAAGCGAGGTAGGTAGAGGAGTCTTTCGCACAGAAAAATTGTATTACAACAGCGGGACTCTTCGCTGTCAGAATAAACTGATTAGTAGCTACAGCCACTGATCAACTTCTGTCAAATGTTGGAAAACTTTTGTTGACCTTTGTTGAAATTTGTCAGCGGGTTCAGCAGGGACAATCCATTTCAATCCATCTACGGCCAGCTTTGGCATGGATTGGAGAATCGTTTTATTTCTCTTGCTCAGTTCATGGGGCAGATTGAGAGAAATCTAGCAATGCACGGCTAGTCTAAAACCACCAGTTTTCAGAATCTGGAGGTGAAGTTTCTTGACTTGCATGGTCATTACTAGGATATTGTGTGTGTGAATAGATACCAGGCACATCAATGTCTGAGTAGATTTCTCCAACACCCAGGCAGATGGTGGCCTTTTCAAACATATTCAAAAGTGGACTACGAAAGGTGAGCATTCTATACACACACACCACTCCTCCACAGCTGTCTGTAAAAAACAAAAACAAAAAAAAAAACACAACAATCAAAGAAAAAGACCTTCATGAGAAACTTCAGACAGCAAACTCAACTTTTGGGCAAGAAGTGCGGTCACCTACAGAAAGGCATTTCAGTGGTGACATAAAACTCCAAGAGCTCTGGCTCTCCATCAGTGGCATGGATAAGTAGTAGTCTAAAAAGAATCCATCTGAAATGTGATATGTACAGTATGACACCGCTATGAATTTACTAATAGAAATTAAAACTCTTGTTGCGTAAAGTAGGCAATCAAACATTTAGAAATTAGGCATCTGATTGGCTGCAATGGACAATCTTTTTTTTTTTCCGAGCAACTGTTTAAAAAAATTATTATTGCACAGCACGTGGTATCAAAACTAATCTGTACAGTCATGACGGACAAAAACACAATTAATACAACAGACAGTGAATATCCTGGTAAGGACTTATCCATGCTGTGACCTACCTGATGGGGGAGGAGGGCGCTGAGGGGGTGCTGGGCGTGCTGGTGGAACACCAGGTCTTGGAGGAGGGGCCCTCTTTGGTTCTAAGGAGAGAGGTTGCTCTTTCTGTTGTACTATTGGCTGGAAGTCCACTGGAGATCCTACAAAAATAAGATTATAGGTGATTTTATCAAATTTTATTCATGGTATTTATATGTAAAAGTTTCCCTTGTGTAGACATCCAAAAGCCCAGAGACTGCTGCTGGGTGCCGACATATTTGAATTTGACTCCTGTGCATCGTGTTCCAAAAATACCATCGACAAGTGCCCCAATATTATGGTCTCAAAATGCAGGTGAACTGTCCCTTTATATCCGCTGTGCTCCAAGTGGGTCTGTGTGATGACACTACTGCATACACATACAGTTCTCCTGATGAAGATGTGAGGTGACATAACAGGTAGGGTACGCAGGTGACGTCAAGCCGTAAACCGGAAGTGTACGTGCCGCCATTTTGGATAAGGGATCTATGCACTTTGATTCAACAATTATACTGTATAGTGAGTCTTTGATCCTGTAGTGTCCTAGGTGGACACTTTTAAATGTGAGTGTATTTTTGATCAGTTTTAATAAAGTGGATTGTATTTGGCTATACTTCACTATATGGAGCATTTTTTTCATATGTCTAAGGAGCGTTTTGGAGATTTTAAGTGCGGACGGTGAAGATTTATGTACCAGTATACCCTCCCGGGTTAAAGTTAAGGCGTAGTTTGACCTGAGTATACAGGTAAAACCTGAAGGTGAGCGCAATAGTGTGTCAGAGGTGGATAAGCACTAAAGGGCGACACAGGAGCACCGTATGTGTGTAGGCAGTAGTGCGATCACACAGACCCACTTGGAGCACAGCAGATTTAAAGGGATGGTTCGCCTGCATTTGAGGCCATAATATTGGGGCGCTTGTCGATGGTATATTTGGAACATGATGCACAGGAGATATACCACACAAGCACATGTGAAGATATTGGAGTGTTATAGGCACAATTCACTATTTTGTATGGTTCATTTGATATTTGCATACACTATTCATTTAGCACTGGTATATGCAGTTTTATGGATACTCATGTATGTGTGTTGATATTTATTGTGATATAGCACATATTAATATCACATAGCACAATTTTCTGTTTTCACTATTCATTTATCTCTAACTCCCTTCTCATGAACAGGTAGATCTGGCTGGCTGAGAACTATTTTTACAGCTCTGTCCTGGTGCTTGAGGCATTAGACACAGTCAGTCAATGTCAGTCTGGGGTCATGTGACTTGAAGTCACAAATCGGTCATGTGATCTGCACGTTACAAGCCGATTGTCAGAGGACCCTTCATATACCTTTACTGGAGACAGACATTAGTGTCTCAGTACAAAAGATCCAGATTTACAGGTGATTTTATTTTTTTTTTAATGAAAATGGTTTTTAATCCTAAAATGGATATCAACTGGCTCCTTGAATTACAGCAAACCAGTCAGAAGAGATAATTAACACACTCGAGGCTGCAGCAACTTTTCTTTTTTCTTAAATAGCACTTGAGTCACCTTAGACATGTTTCCTGCTGAAAGACACTTTTTCAAAGGTCTTTGAAAACATGTCAGAGGTGAACCCTGCTGCCAGTTAATAAATTAAAAAAAAAAAAAAAAAAAAAAAAAGAAGGTTGTTACAGACCAGAGTGTGGTAATTAATTTTCTTTTCTGACTTCTGTCAGTCCTTGCATGGCCAGCTTTGGCCTACATCGCTAATGGGCAACGATCTATGACTGGCAGTACATGAATTGTCTTATAGATATAAACATCTGAAGATCAACAGAGCTAAATAAATAAATAAATCCGTGATCTATAAAGAGAAATATTCTAAGGTTCAGAAAAAGAAACATGACATATCAAAAATACCATGGGGTGCAGCAACAGGAGGTCCGGGTGTTTTTGCAGGTGCCCGGCTTGGCCGAACAGGGAGAGCAGGCGGAGGTCCCTCTGGCATGGTGGGTGATGGACAGGGACTGGAGCGAGGAGAAGAGCTGGGAGATGAGCCAAGATTGGAGCATAAAGACGGCTGTAGATGCTGAGGGAGAATTTCCTCTACTTCAGCGCTATAATCATCCACGTCACCTGAAGAGAAATCAGACACATGTATCATTATGTGCAGCATATGTGAAATATGGACATTTGACCCCCTCATCTGCTTTTCAAGGGAATCTAGTATCAGCAGAAAATAGCAGCACTCCCCTTTTTCGTTATTAAAGTTATATTAACTTTCAAAAGTTTTCAAAACTAAGTGTAACAAATGTGACACTACAAGAGCTAAGAGATGAGTGTGCACACCTCAATAATTATGTCAATGAAAAGTGACATAACATAGGCAAAACACAAATGGACCAGAGCTTCGTAAAAGCAAAAGATTGCTGCGCACAACTCCTATCCAGGTTTTATTGGCTGATCTCTTTTTTTTACACCTCCAAAAGAAGAAAGAAGGGATTAATTTCCCATTTTAGGACAGGGCCATGACTATATTTCCTTTATGCCACTGTGGCCAAAGAAGCACTCTGCTACTCTACCTGTTATCTAACAGAACAAAAAAAGCACCTCTTAATAGGTGAACTTCATGCAGATTTAAAGTACCACTAATTAATGTGCATAAGATTATGAAGAAAGGTATTTTCAAATGCGAATATAAGTTCCCAGATCAGGAGGAGGAAGAGCAGTGCTAGGAGTCCATCAGGAGTGCTGCACTGTGCATGTGCCAACAAGGAGCATTCTGAGAGAATGAGAGAGATGACCTCATCAGTTCTTAGCTGCTTTGCTGTCCAATCACAGGCTGGGGGATGAAGATGTAACCTGGGGTGTTGATTTACTGCAGTAGGGAAAAGTCAGGTCACCAACTTGGCTGTGTTGTCTGGCTGCATAGGCCATTTAAATGAGGCGTAAAGAACAAATTCCTGTACTCTACAGTGGTTTACTGGATGCCTTTGGGTTGGTTTTTGACCATCTCACAATAAGCTGAAAGGAGAAAAAAAAAAAAAAAAAAACACCAAAATTTCCTGAAATCAGCTGAATAACCCAAGGGCAATATTTCAGTTTTTGTTAGGTACCCGCTCAGCTTCCTTTACATTTTAAGATTCCAAAGGGAAAGGAGGGGCAGTGACCAAATCCAAAAACTACCAGTAATTTTGTTTAGTTAAAGATAGGCTTTTTTTTTTTTTTTCAAGTCTTGAGTAAGCAAGAGCTAAACCATCGGCCATGTGTTTACACCTGTGTTCTCATTGGAGAATTCCCCCCCCCACACACTATTCTAGTAATAAATATCAGTGGTTGGATGTCCCATCATTTCCCATTTCAAGTTCTGTTTGAAGTCACATCTAACATCCAGCAAGATATTCTGAGTCAGGTCCACAAGAACAGTAGGCATACATAAGGCCCAGTAAAGATTAATATGGCATTTTGTTATACAGTGGGAGACTGACAGTTGTTTTGTGTTTCTTCCATTTGTGAATGATTGCACCAACTGTTGTCACCTTCTCACCAAGCTGCTTGGCGTTAGTTTGGTAGCCCAGCCTTGTGTAGGTCTACAATCTTGTCCCTGACATCCTTGGACAGCTCTTTGCCATGGTGGAGAGTTTGGAATCTGATTGATTGCTCCTGTGGACAGGTGTCTTTTATACAGGTAACAAAATGAGATTAGCAGCACTCCCTTTAAGAGACTGCTTCTAATCTCAGCTTGTTACCTGTATGAAAGACACCTGGTAGCCAGAAGTCCTGCTGAATGATAGGGGATCAAATACTTATTTCCCTCATGAACATGCAAATCAGTGCATAAATTTGTTACACATGCATTACTTTTGCATTTTTTGTTGCTATTCTGTCATTCGGTGTTACAATACACCTACCATTCGATTTTTAGACCGATCATTTCTTTGTGAGTGGGCAAACATTCAAAATCAGCAGGGGATCAAATACTTATTTCCTTCACTGTATATGCTCAGAGCCAGCAGCTGCTGTTCTCTCACCTTCCATGTCGTAATCTGCCGCAATCTCAGCATCTTCACCCAACAAAGTGGAACTGGTGGAACAAGGTAATGTTACACTTATCCTCTCCAGATTCATCTCCTCCTCCGCCTGTGTGATCCAGTCTGGATTCTTTAGCTGAATGTTCATGGTTTTACCTAGAACCTGCAATCATAGGGGAATCATTAAAGGCGAAGCCATTACAGTTAGATTTTATTCAATTTTCCAGGGGCCTATTCCACATATATAATGAAGAAGAAAACAATCATTATGTATCCTATATAAGGTGAGCGCACCGTATCAATATCCTTTACCTTTCAAAGAATAGCTATATTCTCCCACTGAAATAACTATGGATATAAAATATTTTATAAGATATTGCACTACAACTGAAACAATATCAGAGAGAAATGTAGAAAAAAAAATGCAGTTTCTAGGTTTATATTAACACAATCAAAATGATACATTTATATTGCAAAGTGCAGTGCAAACTGTTGGCGCTATATAAATCTTGTATAATAATACATTGTGATTAAACACTTTCTGACAAATATGGATCCCATGGGGTAACAATTGCCACCATCCCTGTATCATGGTAGAGTGACACGCACCATGGAGAAAACAGAAAATGGTATGGAGAGGGCAGACACTATAGCTGTTCCTCCAATCTGATTACCCATATGACCGCCAACTTTAAAGTGGAACTCTGGGCAAAATCAAAACTTGCATGTATAATGCAGTCTTTCAAAAGCATTAACACAGCGGTTTTAGTCTTTCAAACATAGGTAACATAGCTTGATTTACTGTTGATCCTGCCAGCACATCCATTATTACTCCACTTCCTTTAAAAACTTGTTAAAAATTTTCCAGCAGGTAGAGTTGTTTTTTTGCAAAAGACACTTGGGAGGAATTGATCAAAACTGGAGCAGCCAGAATATGGAGCATTTGTGCACAGCTTCAACCAGCTTCTCTTTAACCACTTCCAGTCCGGACACTTTTACCCCCTTCCTGTCCAGGGCAATTTTCAGCTTTCAGCGCTATCACACTTTGAATGACAATTGCGCGGTCATGCAACACTGTACCCAAATGAATTTTATACCATTTTTTTGAGACAGATAAAGCTTTATTTTGGTGGTATTTATTCACCACTGGGATTTTTATTTTTCTTGCTATGTAAATGAAAATGTCCACAAATTTTGAAAAAAAGTGTTTTTTTATAAAAAATTTTTATAAAATTTTGCAAATAAATATTTCATCATAAATCTTGGCCAAAATTTATTCCGTTATCTTTTTAGTAAAAAAAAAATCAAATTAGTTTGTAACCAAAAATTATAATTTTTAAACATTTTTTTTACATTTTTATTTTATTTTTTTATTTATTTTTTTTTTTTTACATACTGTCACCCTAGCAGTACAGTGTCAAGATTTTTTTTTTTTTTACAGTGATTGCTTTTACACCCATATAGGATGTAAAAGCAATCATTTCTCTTTCTCTCTGTCTGCATTCTTGCAGTCATTGAGAAGTACTGAGTGAGCTGTGATTGGTCACAGCTTGTCACATGGTACAAGGCTGTTGTGAATACCCTTGTACCATGTGACCTCTGTGATCATTCACAGATTTCACACATAGTAAGCAATGATGTCACAAGTGACATCTTGCTTACTACTTTGCATGTGATCACTGACTGGCCTATCAGTGATCACATGATCGGGACCTCGTACAGAGGTCCCGTCCGATGATCGGTTTTCACTGTGTCCGGAGGACATCGCGGTGCTGCGTGTTCAAAGGGAGCGCGCACAAGCAGGGTGCAGGGAGGCCGTTTATAAACGGCCACCCGACCCTGCACTGCCACCGTCTGGCCGTATATACAACGGCCGGTCAGGAAGTGGTTAATTTTTAAAACTTAAAGTGGTTGTAAACCCTTACATATACCCAGTGAAGTGACTGGCCTCAGGTGATAAAGAGATTAAACAAATCCTCCTAAATTATTCCTGTCTGTATCTGCAGCCCTCTCTCCTCTACATCCATTCAATGTGCTGAATTTATAAAGCTTGCCTGAGAATTCAGAAAAAAAAGGGGATGGAGAAGTGAAGCTACACTCTGCAGTAAGGAGAGCTCTAAGAGCTGGTTGGAGGGAAGGGACACAACCGCTCCACACGGCACACAGGAACAGAGCTGAGGCTGTCAATCTGCTGGAGGTCCCTCCCCTGTCACCATTTTTCTCTTGGTGTCAAGAAAACTTGTGAGAAGTGACTCATACAGGTAGCAGAGGAACAAAGCAGCAGACAGAAATGGCACTTAGTGCACTGGATAGAGACAGGTACACACTATAGAGGGATATGCTGAATGAGCTGAAGGTAGAAACTAACTGGTTGCCATGCACAGCTGCTCCAGATTCTGGCTGCTCCAGTTTTGATAAATTCTCAATTTTAAGTCTTTTTTTTTTTTTTGTGAAAACTAGTTTTCCTGTATGAAAGAAATTTTAGTTATCAGTATTCTGAATGCCAAGATAAGTCCTAATTGCAAGCATGAGAGTTACATCAGTAATCCTTGTCCAATGGGCAAAGCAATAGGGTGCTGGACCTGGAAGAAGATGACATCGGCAGAGGGGAGGCAGGGAGTTTGGACTTTACATCACTATAAGAGAGCACAACAAGATGTACACATTTTTTCTTTTTTAGCCTGCAGGCTAAACTGAAAAGAAAACTCAAACAGATTCCTACTTCCACTATACACCATTTCCCTTTGCGACTTTTGTATTTTGACAGCTAACTAGTAAAATATCTGAACAGTAACTGCAGGTTACTGGATGCATGTGCTGTTTGACTGACAATTTTATATGTGGCTCCTTGATTTTTTTTTAATCAAGTGACGTTGGACAGGATGTGAATTTCGATTGGTTCTTTTGCAAATCTGTCATAATGGGCAAGCATGCTCAGCATACGTTCATAGTAATGTACTAGATGTTACAGAAGTAGAAAAATAATATTTCTACTGACATCACTGGACATCCAATATCCAAAAAGAATCCTTGGCCTGTCATCACTCTGTGCCGAGAGTCTCAATAGCCATGAGATGACGTAGTTAGAGAATATTTTATTTGTCATGGCCAGAGTTTTAGCAACTGATACATAAATATACATGTTACCTCAACGCCATCCAGGTTTAAAGCTGCAAGGGAGGAACTTCCATCTAGAAAGGTCACCCACATTTTATCATCCACGAACCTGCAAGAAAAATCATTAGTACATTTGTCAATGGAAACACACAGGATTGAAAGTTGATCTGCTCTATAGAATCTCCCCTCTCCTGGCCCTGGCTATACTGAACCAGTAAAATAACAGATGGTAAAAGATGTGCTTACCATTCCTAAAGGACTCGTTGCTCAGGGCTCCTTTTGCTGCTTAGTAATTTTTGATGTTATCTTAGGCAAGGATCATGGGTCAGGCCGAGAAACTCACTGGCCAAATAGCTGTCCCCTAAGCCCCTTCAACTTCACATGACTAATAGCTCATCCTAACCCTCATTAGTTAGAGTAAAAATTAGACCTTTTTTGTTGTATATTAATCTCCTTTGTGGATTTCTTCCAGATCTGTGCAGTAATCCAACACGAAACAACTCTTTGGAGGAGTTTCTTATAGAAAGACCACTCACTGCTGCTCTTTCTCCATGTGCAGTGTGAATGGTCTTGTATCCACCCCCTCCATTAGACAGCCTGTAGGAGGTGGACCTTTCATGTTCCACCCACATTTCTGTTCTCTGCACAGTGATGTCACCTCTACATATAGAAGGTACTTTTGGTGTTTAAAAGCATTTGGGGCACATAAAGTGCAGTTATAGTGTGGATGAAGTAGGAATATACCATAAAATACAAGGCCTTAAGGACCCTGTATTTTAGGGATCCCAATTATTAGAGATTTTGAAATACAAACCAGAATACTTCTGAGCTGCACACCCGAGCCACATCTCAATCAAAAATAATGCATGTGGTAAGTCAAATTTAATCTGTAGCTGTGTAAAGGACCATACTGTTCCTCTTAAATGTATGCCTGAAGGTTGCAATGAGTAAGTGACTGTTGCAATAAAAACAAATTCCATATACAGTTGTGTTCAAAATAATAGCAGTGTGTTGAAAAAAAGGGAATAAAGCTCAAAATCCTTCTAATAGCTTTTATTTCCATACACACAAATGCATTGGGAACACGACACATTCTATTCCAAATCAAAACATGAAGACAAATATATCAAATTTGTGTTGTTCCTCTAAAAAAATTGAAGAAAAGTGAATATTAGACTGTTCAAAAAAATAGCAGTTTTTGTATTCTTCTTTACAAACTCAAACATTCACTATATAAACTGAAAAATGTTTGAAGATTTTGCTTTCCTTTGAATCACTTAATGACTATTTAGTTGTATAAGCACTGTTTCTGAGAACTGCTGTACATCTGTGTTGCATGGAGTCAACCAACTTCTGGTACCTGTGAACAGGTATTCCAGCCCAGGATGATTGGACTACATTCCACAGTTCTTCTCTATTTCTTGGTTTTGCCTCAGAAACTGCATTTTTGATGTCACCCCACAAGTTTTCTATTGGATTAAGATCCGGGGATTGGGCTGGCCACTCCATAACGTCAATCTTGTTGGTCTGGAACCAAGATGTTGCACGTTTACTGGTGTGTTTGGGGTCGTTGTCTTGTTGGAACACCCATTTCAAGGGCATTTCCTCTTCAGCATAAGGCAGCATGACCTCAAGTATTCTGATGTATTCAAACTGATCCATGATCCCTGGTATGCGATAAATAGGCCCAACACCGTAGTATGAGAAACATCCCCATATCATGATGCTTGCACCACCATGCTTCACGGTCTTCACAGTGTACTGTGGCTTGAATTCAGTGTTTGGGGGTCGTCTGACAAACTGTCTCCGGCCACTAGACCCAAAAAGAACAATCTTACTTTCATCAGTCCACAAAATGTTGCGCCATTTCTCTTTAGGCCAGTCAATGTGCTCTTTGGCAAACTTTAACCTCTTCAGCACGTCTTTTTTTCAACAGTGGGACTTTGCGGGGGCTTCTTGCAGATAGCTTGGCTTCACATAGGGGTCTTCTAATTGTAACAGTACTCACAGGGAACTTTAGACCTTCTTTGATCTTCCTGGAGCTGATTGTTGGCTGAATCCTTGCCATTTTGGCTATTCTTCTATCCATTCGAATGGTAGTTTTTCGCTTTCTTCCACGTCTTTCAGGTTTTGGTTGCCATTTTAAAGCATTTGCGATCATTTTAGCTGAGCAGCCTATCATTTTCTGCACTTCTTTATATATTTTCCCCTTTCCAATCAATTTTTTAATCAAGGTATGCTGTTCTTCTGTACAATGTCTGGAACAACCCATTTTCCTCAGAATTTCAGAGAGAAATTCACTGTAACCAGCATGTACAACATTTGCTGCCTTCCTTCCTTAAATAAGGGCAATAATTGCCACCTGTTTTTCAAAGAGTGAATGACCTCACTAATAGAACTCCACACTGCTATTATTTTGAACATGCCCCTTTCAATTAGTGATTCAATTACACAGAATCAGCAGCATGCATGTCATGACTGTTGGGTCTGTTGGATTTCTATTACTCTACTACACCTGCTAGTAAATTATTTGCCATGTAGAAATATCATTTCTACCAAAAACAGTGATTGATCAGGTTAGTGATGTCTGACTGCTATTATTTTGAACACAACTGTAAGAAGATTATCTGGAAAGTCTTTATAAGGATTCCATTAGGCGTGACAGGTAAACTTTGAAGTTAGAGGACTAAGGATTCACCCAAGGAATAAGAGGACTTAACTGACAAACTAAGTTGTTGGATAGACCCATATATGCCTCCTCTCTGGAGTTCCTGAACAGTAGTTAATTTTAGTTTTATTATGTCGATCCTTCGCACTATGGAGAGTGGTAGGGCTGTCTATATATTTAAGCCTCATACACATGATCAGAAAAGTGTATGAAAAATACTGCTTTTGAAGATATCGTACGATAATCTTATCGTTAGTACACAGCTTTCAACAGTTCATCCGAAATTATCCAGGGACAAAAACACGAAAAGGTTTCTCGTACGATTTTCATTTAATTGGTACAGTTACCATCTGACGATACAATACAAATACAATACATTACATCACTTGGAAATTCTATTCTGTCGTACGAGACTTTTGTTTTTTATATGGAGGCTAGCATATAAAAAAAACGGTATTCTCATCATGTGTACGAGACTGAAGTGTATTCTTTACAGTATACAGTAAGGGTTATCAGTTTATTGTAGGACCTGGGGGACATTTTACTAAGAGTAAGTAAGACACCAAAAGGCTGTAACTGCACATGATGCAAATTGTGATAGGATAATATGGGGTCAGATGACAGGGACATCAGTACTGATATCTGCCAATTTATTTGAAACTCCAAGAAGGTGACTTACTGTTATATAATACACATGGCTAGTGTGAGGTTTCAGCCTGTTCTTTCAGGAATAGTATTAACTCATCTGTGTAGAATCCTATTTTCCCTTTCATGAGGCAAACAAAACGTAAGGTATCAGATTGTCCATTAATAATTACTAGACACTTAAGCATTTCAAACAATATGGAAGATACCGAAGCTCCAATGTCATGCCACAATATATTGCATAGGATGAGAAGAGCATGGCATTAAGTCAGCTAATGGGGATGCATGCTCTATATTAGTTTTGTCCGGTTTAAAAAAATTTGTGCTGAATTCAACACAGCCAAGACTTGTCATCAGAAACAGTAATTCAATCGTATTAGTGTCTTGGCTATGTCCTATTAACTGTGGTTGACTTTCTGGTCATTAAGCCAGTTGGAGTAAGCAATACTGAGCTCGCAATGCTTCCACAACTTTTTAAGAGCACATGGATTTGTAATGTACAGCGCTGAGCAAACTGTTGGCGCTTTATAAATACTGTATCATAATAATAATAATGGACTGAGACACCCCCACAGGCTGTTTTCCTCTGTGGCCTGTTCTGCTGGGCTACCTAAAAGGAGGGTGTAGAGCAGTGGTTCTCAACCTTTCTAATGCCGCGACCCTTTAACACAGTTCTTTATGTTGTGGTGACCCCCAACCATAAAATTATTTACCCAGTAATTATAATTCATGAAGTGTCATTTTTACCTCCAATACTGCTTCTTTCAACATAGTAGCTGCTTTCAACACAGCAGCTGCTTTCTACACAGTAGCTGCTCTTTACACATCGGAAATATGTGTTTTCCGATGGTCTTAGGTGACCCCTGTGAAAAGGTCGTTCGCCCCCAAAGGGGTCGCGACCCACAGGTTGAGAACCACTGGTGTAGAGGCATCAGAAAGCGAATTCTTACATACATGAAATGTTTTTTTGTGTCCTATGAGGCAACAATCTCAAGTCTATGAATGTCCACCTTGTCTAGAGGAACAGTGAATTGAGCATGTTGGATGACAATGCCACTACTGCATCCTATTAAAAATAAGTGACACTCCTTCCTTATATCCACTGGCAAAGAACTTTAACCTGGAAAATGTTTCCTGTCCATGGACTTGATGAACACTGCTACAGCCTATCCAATCAACTCAATGGTTTATGGAAGGCCCATGAAGAGAATATTCCATAGCTATATTGTCATTTAATGCTACACAGCAAAGAAATCTATGGCCTGAAACATGATTTAAGAACAACAGAAAACAATGTCATCATACCTTATAAGTATGACCTCGCCATAACCTGCAAACTGCTGCAGCAGCTCATCAATCAAATTATCATCAAAATAATTGTCCTCTGAGGATTTGCTTTGTATGGAGACCATAATTGTGCCATCTGGAGGACCCTGGGTGGCAATCACCTCCTTATATATCTTCTGTCTCTCTTCTGCTTCAGTTTCAAATATATCTATGTCGACCAGAGCGACCACAGGTCTACAAAATAATCATCGGATCAGAAACACCATGGATGAAAATACACATAGAATGATAAAATAATTATAATTTCCTTTTACCTGTGATCAGAGGTCTTCAGCTCTGCCCTGCCATAGTGCAGTAAAGTACCTGGATTCCAGGTATAAGGGAAATTCCTGCCTTCTTGCAAGCTTGAATTCAGAAGATCTAAATCCTCAGCTGAAATATAAACAAAAATAAAAGATAAATAGGAATTAAATGCACGTAAGGGCATGTGTTAATGGGCCTTGGGCCTGTGTCAAATGCATTAGTTTGAGAATAAGATCATTCAGAATTCACGACAGGTCCATTTTACCTGCAGGGGACTTCCCTCCTGACTTGTATTTGACCGTCTTTCATGCATTCTATGCATGAAGGTAAAAACCTTCTGTGTGCAGCTCCCCCGTCAACCCCCCAATACTTATGCAAGCTACACTGCGAACCAGCTATGTGCACGAGCGCCTCGGCTCTCCAGTGACTCTTCCCTCCTCATTGGTTGAGAAAGCAGTAGGAGCCATTGGTTCCTGCTGCTTTCATTCACAGCCAGTGAGCCAATGAGGAGAGAGATGGGGCAGGGCCGCTCCACGGCTCTGTAGGTGAATGGATGTGCAGAGCAGCAGCTCGGGATCTAGCCTGCTTGGGTGCCCCCATAGCAAGCTGCTTGCTCTGGGGACACTCAGCAGGAGCGTCAGTGAGAGACCCAAGAAGAGGAGGGTCGGTGCTGCTTTGTGCAAAACCACTGCACAGAGAAGGCAAGTATAACATTTGTTATTATTTAAAAACATTTGAATTGCCTTTAATATCACTAAAACAGATTCAGATACTCCTGGTAGCTTTGTGTAAAATACATTTATTGATGATTTCATGAATTCCTAACTAGACTAAATGGCAGCTTTTTCGATCTTTTCTTTTGTTCAGCCTTAAATTATAAATAAAGGCAAAACGTTTTAAATTTAAGTTTTGGAGAGGGATTAAAACACCTGTCAGGTTTTTATTGTGGTCTGTGCCCCCATTAGGAAGATTCGCTCTCTCTATTTGTCCTGTTTACCATTTCAAAAGTGAAAGAAAAAAAAAACTCCCCAAAAATGTGCCTATAGTTCTACAATGACTAATGAATGGTGTATGGGTTCCCTTACTATGTGAAGCAGGCAGCAACACTGAAACAAGCCAACATCACTAAGGTCACCTCCCTCTCTTCTAATGGAAAAAGCCACAGAGGAATGAAGCGAAAAGGCACACAGGGGTGAAAAGGTGTACTAACAAATGGCAACCATCCCAACCCATAAACTGGCCTTTGCAGCAAGGAGTACATGGAACGTAAGTCAGGTAAGTCATCATTCAGATCATTTGTATAATAAAAGCAAATTACAAAACATATAATACAGTGTTGTAGATGTCTGCAAACCCAGCCTTCCCCACTGTTCTGCCATACTGCCCTGTAAATAACTGGTAGTAGACCAACTGTTAGCAGTGTGGCTCCACAGAGCTAGAAATGAAGAATAAAAAAACCCTGACATTAGGGCCACCACGATGCATGTTGCCCAATCCTAACAAGGGATATAGACTGCAGTGTCTTTATTAGGATGGCCATATACAGTATACACAAAGTCTAACAAAAAACAAAACAAAAATGACCCAACGGATTCCTGCATCCAGGCTATACAAGGCACATGGATAAATAAAATGCAGCTATTGCATTTTGACAGCCAGCACTGGCAGTATTTGATCGGACGCAGCCAACAATTTTCTACATGGCTCCTTTGATTTGTGTCAGAGGATGTCAGGTGGAAGGTGCCTGAAATAGTCACAAAGTAAATTTTGGCTGATTCATCAGGAGCGGGACAAAATTTGATAGATTAATGGTCTGATTTAGCTGCTACTCTGCTCTGTCTGCCAACTGGTGCTGCTAGGAATCTCAAAAACAGCAAATATAGAAATAAATAACTAGGTTACATTAGTCTAAATTACTGAAATTAGTCTACAAAGCTTTACCACTAGCACAAAGCACTCTCTATTTTCAGCCATATGATTGTCATTTTCAAATTTTATTGGACTCATCTTAAAAAAAATAACTCACTTTTTAAAATTAAGAATATGGTGTGCTAGCTCATAAATAGTGATTTGACTACTGAGCATCCTCTAAGGCTGGTATGACTAATGTAAATTATGTTATACTTTCAGTTATACTTAAAAAAGTCACATCAATAAAAGAAATAAATATTACATTTATTAAAAAAAACACAAAAACAAAACAAAAAAAAAACAAAAAACAAACAAACAAACACTGTGTTGTGTTTTTTGGTTAGTGATTGAAGCAAAAAAAAAACAAAAAAAAAAAAAAAAACTTAACTACTGCAGCAGAACTGGCTATTGTCTCTCAATGCATAAACATACCCGCCTGTTCGTAGTTATCTGTAGCATGAACATTAAACTGCACATGAGCAGCTTGGTTTGCATTCCAGCACAGTGCCCGATTGCCCAGGATGAGTGTACTCCTGCCCACGTGCAGGACTGACATCATCCTGTGCTGGCTAACCAGGACAGCTGAAGACCAGGAATAAGATGGTGAGGGACCTTGCACTGCTGAAGCAGAGGTAAGTATTGCAAACTTTACTTCCACCATAACAACTGGGTACACATTTTTAACAGTGCAGATATTTTTTCTTCAAAAGGGTGTAAATACAAGCTATATAACTGATCACCTGATCTGTCAAAGGGCCATTTCCTTCTTCTCCAGAGGATACGATCCGTCCATGCTGGGGTACGGCACTTCTCACTTGTGTCATAATCATCCGAGAACAAATCATATTTATAGGTTGGAGCAAAATTAATTTTTCCCTCTAAGAAACTCCGGAAAACCTGCAGGTGAAAGAAAAACTCTGATTACAAATATAGCCATCTCAATGCAAATGCTGTATACCGTAGGATTTATGATCTTTTCTTCGAATGCACTGGTATCCACAGGAAGTGTTTCACCTTTGCATTATACTACTGCCTACAGGAGGACTGAACACTGGCAAAAAAAAATGTAGGCCAGCCCAAGATAATCCACAGCATGCCTCAGTTTTGAACAGTAACAAGAGCAAGATCATAATTGTCTCTAAATAAATGCCAAGAAAGGAATTTAAAGCTAAAATTTAGTGACTCAACTTAACTGCAATAAAGTATGTCCCAGGTTATAGAGGCAGCTGGGTCCTGTAGAAATCTTCACTGCAGGGATGCCCTGTCCTCTTCCCAACTCTAAACATCTGGTACTGAATAAAGACCTGCCCCATCCTCCTCCATTCAGAAATGTTCTTTCATTGGTTTCAATGCCTGTAACAAGATGAATGGGGTACTCCTCAAACTCTTCCTCATTCACAGATTGTTTCTTTCCTTTCATTGCCTGTAACCCAATGTTTCTCAATAAAGGAGCAGGAGGAGGGAGGGTGTAGGGGGTGGTAACTCTTCTGGAAAATTTTTTTACAACAGAAGCTATTAACTCCTCTAGCTCCAAGGTCACTATCAGGCTATCACGGCAACATCTAGTCCAGCAGGGTCTAGACAAGGCACACTAAAGGCAGGTCGAGAACAGCCATGGTGGATGGCTGCAATCTGAGAGCCCAGATCTAGCAGCATTGTAGAGAAAGCCCTGATTGAAAAGAAAAAGAAAGTTGACGCAGAAAAAAAAAAGAATAGTAACACAAATGGGTTAGCTTGCTCAGGCCATGGCAGTAGAAAAGCCATCCATCCTCCTGAGACAATAGCAAACCATGCTGGTAGTAGGAGGGCTTTATCCTGGGCTGGCCTAGTTTTTTTTCTTTTGTTTGACAGTGTCCCATCAACCTGTAGGTGGCACTGTAACCCAAAAAGTGAATCTTTTTCTGTGTCCCTCAGGAGAAAAGTAAACATTTCTGACCTACAAGAAATTCAGTGCCATCATCTTGTAATGTACTGCATATACTTTTAAGCACAAAAAAATGAACCAGTCAGCTTTGTTTCTGTTGATCTTCTCTAACATTATTTAAACATTAAATGATTTAAAGCAAAAGTCACTCCTACTGATTAATTACCAGTCAGTAAGGCTTCAAACCTGAATGTGATAAAAATGATTTGTTATTTATCAGTTGCACATGGTCTTAGGAAGCAGAAGGCAGAATCTTCACATGAGCATTATCCAATAAACTCAAATGACAAAATACATCTAATTAAACAGATTCTTCTCAGCTTGTAAGATGAGGGAGAGCTCATTTAGGTTAAGTGATGGCTTGAAAACCTGAATATGACAGGCCGTTATCTTTCGAGTATGGAGTGGCTGGGGGTGCACAGGTAAAACAGAGACCCTTCTATAAAGCTGGAATGTGAACAAATGTCCTGGACATGACTCTGGTTCCTATCATTCAACAGGCATCTGTACTTCCATGTACAATATCCTAACACATACTTGTCCAGCATCTTTTTGTTTTATTAGCTGATCTCCAGGTATAAGGGAATCCCAGTTCTGGTTTCGGATCAGATCCTTCACTTCCTCATTGGGTAAATCAATGCGATAATTGAAGTCGCCACACCAGAAGACGTAGTCGTGAGAAAAAAGCATCCGTCCCTACAGAAACAAGGGAAAGAAGTGAGCACAGGGATTGACATTAATATAGTCACTGTTGAGGGAGGCAAAGAGCAAAAGTTTCATATAGTTATGTATTTATTGCCCAAAAAAAAAAAGTACTGAAAGAAAAGTAAGGGCTGATTAAAAAAACCAAACAAACAAAAAAAACCCCCATTATACTCACCTAAGTGGATGCAGCATTGATCCAATGCTACATCTGTCCCCTGCCACCTCTGCACAGAGAACTGAGCGATCAAAGACTGATATTGAGGTTTTACCCTTCCCCTTTGAGCAGAGAGAGAGAGCTGAGACTTTCAGTTCGCTCACTGGAGTGCTGTGCTGTTGAGGGGGTGGGAGGGACTGGCTCAACCTCTCAGCGGATTGCTGAGAGGCTGAGCCAGGTGTCAGTCCAGGCTTCTTGGTGGCTCCCAACCATATGGTCGGGATCTTTTCAAAGCCTGGACCAGCTCTGTGACATCAGTTGACAGCAGGCTTCAGCCTACTTTCAGCTGAAAAAGGTCACAGGAGTGCAGAACTAACTGCACTCCTGTGAATCATAGAAGTGTAGCCAAAAAAGCTTTAAAGTGTTACTAAACCCGGACCCTGCATTCTCTATATCTGCTCTCCCACAGTACACACAACATGGAAATGCAATTATTTTAGTAAATATAAACTGCTAAATACCTTTTCTCATCAGCAGTTAGAGCAGTCTTGTGACTTCTAGCAGTGTCCAACTGGGCACTGGCTAAAGCTCGTAGGAGTTTTCATTTTGCTCTAGGAGGATGCAGAACCCCTGACCTCTGGACAATGCTGATTGGTCCTGTGCTGATCACATGCACACTCCCAAGAAAAAATTAAACCTCTCTAGCAATACACACCAAACTGAGCATGTGCAGAGTGAATCCACATGAAATGTCTTATCAGGAGATAAGAGGGGGACACTGGAAGAAGAGGAGGATCAGAGAAGTAAGGATTAAACCGCGTTTTTACACAATGCAGTGAGTATAACAAGCATGCTTTACTGCATATACAGACTGATTTTACTGTTGTGGGTTTAGTAACACTTTAACTCTACTTGCCAGCAAATGGGAACCAAATAAAAGCAGTTTTAAAGCGGTATTAAACCCAAAAATCTACAATAATATATTGCAGCTTATCATTAGATGTGGTGGCTGCATTAATTTCCTTGTTTTAATAATATAAACATGCATGTGCACACATGTCCATCTAGTTGAAGGAAACCACACTATGTCTCCCACATCAAAGACTGATCATCTCGGGACTCCGAGCTCCTTACTGCCTATACAACTGTGTGCTAAGCAACCTATAAATTCAGAGATTTGAGAATTTGGGATTGGTACCATTGGAAAGCTTAGCTTGCGAACTATTTCATTGTAGTCTTCATTCCTTTCTTTGACCTGAGACTGTCCAGCAGCAAAGTGACTACAGACGAAGCAGAGGGTGGTGGTATGGAACAGCATTCTGATGGCGACTGCGCCTTTGTTTCCTGTGGCTCCTCCCATTCCAGTCTTCACCGTGTCCACTGCAACATCCCTGTAATCAGAACGGTCAAAGACAATGGCACACATTAGACTGAAGAAGAAAAATATGTAACAGCTCGATTTCCAGCCTGCTTGCTGCAAGTGAGCAATGACCGTCTCCAGAAAGGCCAACCTGCCAGGTTGGTTTATTGCTACATTTGTTTTGGAGCTTCAATATTTCAAATTAATATTTCTGAAAATAAAGAATAAGTGGCGCAAAAGATTGCAGCAGTGCAAACACATTGTAAAATCCCAGCAGGTAAATTTGAGGAAGTTCAATGTTCAATGGTACCAAATATCACTTCATTGCCCAATTATTGCCTATTACATCACTTGCCCATTTCCAGCTTTATACGACCACTAACCAATAATATAGAATGACTGACCTGATAAAAGGGGCATGCTGGGGTCTAATGAAGATGAAGAGGCATACACCGACCAACTGCTCCGATGCCAGCAGAACATACTTATTGTCCCGGGATATGGTCTTCTGAAGCTCTGCAGCCCACAGCTTCTGGTTGGTTGTGCTGGAAGACACACGCAGTATACTAAACCTTCACTATTATCAATCTGACAAGAATGTGAGAGGGTGAGAGGTTAACAGTCCACCAATAGTGATATGAAATTTAATATTTTTCTTTAAAGTGAACTTGTCAGCTATTATAAAGGTTTAAAAGTCCATACTAAGCAGACATGGCAGGGCACCTGCTATCACTTTAAAGTGGAGCTCCACCCAAAAGGGGAAATTCCGCTTTAAGCCTTTGTCCGCCGCTCTCCATTAAGGATTGGCACCTTTGGGGAGCATGTACTCGAATTTGACAGGTACCCACTCCCACTTCCGCTGCGATCGCCTAAGCGAAAAGGGTTAGTTCACCTTTACAAAAAAATTGTAAAGATGAACTTTCAGACACTTTCCCCACCCCGCTGTTCCTTGTGGTACATGCCCCTGGGATCACTGAGTCGTCAGCACCCCTTCAGTTGGTGCAGTGGTGCCGTGTTTCAAAATCCTGGCTCTTCTCCCTCTTTTCCGTCAGTGCTTCCTGCACTGACCAGATTGATTCTGATTGGTCAGCGCCATTACAGCAATGATGCTGACCAATCAGAATCAATCTGGTCCGTCCCGGAATGCCTAACCCTTTAATAGCCATTGAGACATGGAGGAATAATGACTGGGGTTTAGCCTTCTAAAACTCACCTTGCGTTGACAATATTTCCTGCATTCAATTCAACCATCTCCTCAAAGCCAATGGCAAATATATCTGTTGGCTTGTTTCTTCTATCTGAGATATTAGAAAAAAACAAAAAAAAACAAAAAGAAGAACTTTTAGGAAGTATAGAGTTAACAGTCTTCAAATTATAAAGAACAAACCCTTAATTTGTAGATAAAACACTGATTTATGGTGAAAACTTGGGTTATGAAACGCGGTGGGTCTGACTCTCCTATGCCCTAAAAAGATGGTTTAGAGGGAATTAACCACTTCCCGACCGGCCGTTGCATATAAACGGCCGGACGGTAGCAGTGCAGGGTCGGGTGGCCGTTTATAAACGGCCTCCCCGCACCCTGCTTGTGCGCGCTCCCTGGGAGCGTGCAGCACCGCGATCCGGTGCCCGCTGGTTCCCCGGACACAGTGAAACACCGATCGTCGGACGGGACCTCTGTACGAGGTCCCGATCATGTGATCACTGATTGGCCAATCAGTGATCACATGCAAAGTAGTAAGCAAGATGTCACTTGTGACATCATTGCTTACTACATGTGAAATCTGTGAATGATCACAGAGGTCACATGGTACAAGGCTATTCACAACAGCTGTACCATGTGACAAGCTGTGACCAATCACAGCTCACTCAGTACTTCTCAATGAGTGCAAGAATGCAGACAGAGAGAAAGAGAAATTATTGCTTTTATATCCTATATGGGTGTAAAAGCAATGGGTGTAAAAGCAATCAGTGTAAAAAAATTAAAAATCTTCATCACCCCCCACAAGTAGTACAGTGTCACCATGGTGACACTGTACTGCTAGGATGACAGTATGTAAAAAAAAAAAAAATAAATAAAAATATAAAAAAATAAAATAAAAATGTAAAAAAAAAAAAATGTTTAAAAATTATAATTTTTGGTTATAAACTAATTTGGATTTTTTTTTACTAAAAAGATAACGGAATAAGTTTTGGCCAAGATTTATGATGAAAGATTATTTATTTGAAAAATTTTATTAAAAAAAAACACTTTTTTTCAAAATTTTTGGACTTTTTCATTTACATAGCAAAAAAAATAAAAATCCCAGCGGTGAATAAGTACCACCAAAATAAAGCTTTATCTGTGTCAAAAAAATGATAAAAAATTATTTGGGTACAGTGTTGCATGACCGCGCAATTGTCAAAGTGTGATAGCGCTGAAAGCTGAAAATTGCCCTGGTCAGGAAGGTGGTAAAAAAGTGTCCGGTCTGGAAGTGGTTAAATAAGATTTTCACACATTTCTGTTTAATTAAAATAAACACTGCTTGTAATTCCAGGTATGGATATTTTATACAAATTGGACAAAAAATATGGAAACACTAAGTAATTCGCAGGTGTGAAAGTGACATGTTTCACATTGTAAGGGGAAGGGATGTAACATTCTTTTGCTTCTGCTATGTGATGAGCAGTCTCACACCTGCACCCCTCCAAGTAGTGAATCATCTGAGCAGGATTATCGGCACTTGGAGCAGCGCTCCAAGAAGTCTTACCAGGTCGCAGTGGTTGTCAGGAATTTGTTTGTTATACAACCCAAATGTATGAATCAAGACAGGGCCTTGGTTACCTTGGAACTCCTGGATTCCAGCAAGTTTTGGAGCATCAAGTAACCAATCGGTCAGAGTCTGATTTTTGAAAGCGATGCTTCTGAACTGTTTTCCGCCATTCACGTTCCAGGTACCAATGCAGATACGGATTTTCCTGGGCTTGGCGTACCTGTAATAATTCTCACACATGCTTCGCAGTACTCTTGGTGATGCTAGGAAGGAAAAGCAGCATTCAATCAGTCTGAAAATCAAAGTCCAACCAAACCTACTGTGCAACATGCATCTGTACTGTTTTCTGTTAGCCTGTCAGACATCAGCTCCATTTTCCAAGCAGAGCAAAGAAACTAAGAACTACACTGATTGGCTGCAACCAGTAATGGTCCAAAACTCAGCATTATTATTTTTTTCTTTTAAGTTATTAGAAAGTCCAAAGTACGTGAATGCAATTATTAAACTTAAAAAGACTAACATGAAACATACACAACATAAAAAGGATTATATATGGGGCCATCAGAGTGGATTACTATACCTGATTGTAACATGAGTTCTGACACTGACCATGCAGCAGGGAAAGGAAAGAACATATTGTTAATGGCAAATAACTGAGCAATTTAAAATCAAGGATGAGATATCAGAGTTCAGGGCAATTTAAAGTGTATTTAAAGCAGAACTCCGGACATGTTTGTACATGTCCTTGTTGCGGATTCCCTACCATCACTGAATATGTCATCCATCTTCTGGTTCACCCAATAGTTGCTTTGAAATAGCCTATTCATTTTCAAATCAAACTGTTAATTCTCTTTGGTTTCCGGTTTGTAAGACCAGTGGTTGCTATGCCTCCTATTCCCCCAGCCACTGGTCTTGGCACATCCCTTCTGTAGTTCTTTCTCCAGGAAGCAGTGATGTAATTCAGCCCCACTTGCAGTGGTGGGCAAACCGAGACTCCAGACACATTTAATATGTACAAGCCTAGTGTACCCACCCACATTCACTAAAATTCCCTATGGTTGATGGGAACTGTAAATTCCATTTACTGCAGAGAGAGAGGATATGATGTAATTCCTGCTGTTACACCTCCTCCTTGGCAGAGCAGATGCTGTTATCTTTGGAATTACAGAGATGAGATCATGAAAAATTCAATTAGTCTTTTCTCTATAATGGTAAGGATGTTCAAAATTGTTTTAACGGTTTAGTGTTTTGTGTAGGGGGTGTACGGAGTGATTTTTTTTTACCTATCCCGGAGTTCTTTTTTAAAGTCCAAAACTGAACATGCAATATATTGCAGCTTAACAGTCCTTAAATGTGGTGGCTGCATTAGGTTATTTTCACTTGGTAATCCTGCAAATAACACCTGCTGTCCCTTCACATCCACACTTATTTCTGCATTGTATCTTGGGGGGGGGGCAGCCATGGTTACCACAGATACTGGAGTCCAAACATGTCTGCCTTTGTTCATCTCTATTACATGGTAAAATGATGGGATGAGTAGTTTACACAATAAGGAGAAGGATGTTTGTACTTTCTTTTAAGCTCACTGAAAGTGCTGGGAACTCTGCATTTTTGGCAGATCACCGGGTATTATCTGTACCTGCTGTATTCTTAAATTCTATTCACCAAGATGGATGTAGGATCGGTCTGATGCTGTGTGTCCCCCCTGCCTCTTCTAAGACATAGAACTGAGTGATAAAAGACCCCTGATCACTCAGTTCTTAGCCTTCAGTGAGCCAGTGAGTGCCTGTCCCCAGCTCTCTGCTCTGCCATTCAAGCACTCGCTGGAGCGTTGGGCTGTGGAGGGGTGGGAGCGGCTGGATCAGGCTCTCAATGGCTCACTGAGAGGCCGAGCCAGCTGCCGATCCAGGTATCTGGGTGGATCTTGACTTTGCAGTTGAGATCTTTCCCCAGTCTGGACCAGCTGAGCGACGTCAGCCAACAGCATGCTTCAGCCCACTGTCTGCTGAAAACGGGTCACAAGAGTGCAGAACGAACTGTACTGCTGTGATCCACAGAAGTATGGCCAAAGCTATTTTGGCATTTTGGCTCTGTCCTCGGACCCCTCCTCTTCTCCATCTACACCTCCTCCCTTGGCCAATTGATAAACTCACACGGCTTCAACTACCATCTCTATGCCGACAACACACAAATCTCTCTATCCCTCACCTCACCAACTCAGTCTCCGATCGCATCACCAGCCTACTAAGTGACATATCAGACTGGATGTCACTCCACTTCCTCAAACTCAATCTTTACAAAACTGAGCTCCTACTATTCCCCCCAGCCCGTGACCCCCCCCCCCCCGACTTCTCCATCAAGATCAACAACACTACCATCAATCCCACCCCTCACGCCAGGGTACTAGGTGTAATCCTAGACTCCAATCTGTCCTTTCAGCCCCAGGTCCAATGACTGACAAACACATGTAGACTTCACCTCCGCAACATCTCCAAGATACGTCCGTTCCTAACCACTAAGCAACTCATCCACTCCCTTATTATATCATGCCTTGACTACTGTAACTCCCTCCTCACTGGCCTGCCTCATCGCAGGCTATCCCCACTCCATTCCATTTTGAATGCTGCCACCAGACTCATTCACCTTACTAACCACTCTGTATCTGCCACCCCTCTCTACCAATCCCTCTACTGGCTTCCAGTTGCCCAGCAGATAAAATTCAAAACACAAACACTGACGTATACAGCCGTTCATAACACTGCCCCTATTTACATCACCGACCTTGTCTCTAAATACCACCCAAACCGTACTCTCCGCTCCTCGCAAGACCTCCTACTCTCTAGCTCCCTTGTCTCCTCCTCCCATGCTCGTCTCCAGGATTTCTCACGGGCTTCCCCCATTCTCTGGAACTCCCTACCTTAAGCTATCAGGCTATCATCTTCCCTGCTTACTTTTAGGCGCACTCTGAAAACTCATCTCTTCAGGGAAGCCTACCCTGACCCCAGCTAACTATTGGAATCCCCTACTCCCCCAACCACTCCATCCCCCACATCTAATTACCTCTTGTACCACTATCTCCTCCCTCCTAGATTGTAAGCTCCAAGGAGCAGGGCCCTCTAATCCCTCTTGTATTGAACTGTATTGTTACTGTACGGTCTCCCTCCATAATGTAAAGCGCTGAGCAAACTGTCGGCACTATACAAGTCCTGTATAATAATAATGTTTTGCACACATCCTTTTCCCATTATTTTTTTTTGTTCTAGTGACCCCCTTCCCCTTATTTCTTGTTTTATGTCGACTACTGCTCCTTCATACCTCTTGCTCTTGTCTTTCCCCTAAAATCTTGTTCTGGTGACCCAGCAATCACCTAATTTCTTGTTCTGGTGAGCCACGTTCCCCTCTATCCTTGTTCTGGTGAGCCATATTCCCTTCTATCCTTGTTCTGTTGACTGTTTCCCCCCAGTTCTTGCTCTAGTGCAACACGTTTACCTCATTTCTTATTCTGGTGAATGGCGTTACCTTCATTTTTTGTTCTTGCAATGGGTGGCTACCCTCATTTTTGTTCTGGCAACCCCCGTTCCCCTCATATCTAGTTCTGGTGACACACATTCTCCTCTTATCTTGATTTGTTGAAACCAGTTTCCCTCGATCTGGTAAGCCTTACTTCTTGTACTGGTGACCCTCATTCCCTGATCTTGTGACCTGTGTTTCTCTCATTTCTTGACCTGTTGACCCCTGTTTCTCTCATTACTTGATCTGGCAACCTACATTTCTGCCATTTCGTGTCCTGGCGAATGGCATTACCTTCTGTTTTTTATTCTGGCGACAGACGGCCAAATCATTTTTTTTTCTGGCGAACCTCATTCGTTTCTTGTTCTGGCAATGCCCGTTCCCCTTATATCTTGTCCTGGAGGCTTGCCTTCTCATTTCTCAGTCTGTTGACCTTCGTTACCCTCATTCATTGTATTGGTGAGCCTCGTTCCCCTCATTTCTTGTACAGGTGACCCTCGTTTCCCTCATTCCTTGTATTGGGGAGTCTCGTTTCCCTCATTTCTTGTACTGGTGACATTTGTTCCCTTTATTTCCTGAATTGGTGACTCATTTTTCCCTCATTTCTTGTTCTAATGAACCCCACTTTCCTTAATGTCTTGTTCTAGTAACCTGTTCCCCAAAGAACTGGAAAATCTTCTCCACCTAAAATGAAACAGACCTACCAGAAGGTTAGACTTTAAGTTATTTGAAAAGGTTAATTTGGTAAGTCAGTCTAAATTTCGAGTGCTCACCTGCTTCTCCAGCAGTTAAACAAAGCAGTGCACTCAGGGATGATGATGTTGCAAGCAAAAAATGTGGTTGCACGCAAATTATATAACACCAGAACCCCCGATAAAGTTTATTGGGTGAAACATATTGGTCAGGGTCTGTGTGAATGACATCATTCTATTCTGAACAATGGATACTGTGTAACTACCAAGCGTTACAACATTGGTATCCAGAACAATTCTAGGCGCCATTTCTAGTTAAATATTTTGCAAGTAACCACATATTTGAAAGCAACATTGTGCATAAAATATGTTAAATGCAGATATAATTCTATAAAAAGATAGTGACTGGGTATCTTTAATGGTCAGATGATCCTTATGGAGAGAAAGAGAGAGACATTCCTTTATAAAACTGAGAATTACATACCATGTAAACTTCCAGTAGTCAGGAGAGCTCGTGCTTTATCAGCCAAATCACTGTTCAAGGTGTTTCCTAGCAGTAGCACATCTATTGCTTCTTGCTTGGAGCCATCAAAAAAATTGCTCTGAATTGTTCTGGTTACTGAGCGCGCACCATCCTTCAACTTTCCCGTCTGTAAAATTTACAGGTTGTGTAAGTCTATACCTGAACTGTAACCAGACATCAGATACAAAACGGATTTTCCTTCACTTTTCCAGCTATATATATAATCAGTTACTGAGACAATGCAATTTTTGGTAGCTTTGGATGGGTTCCTCCACCCAAAGCCAACATTTGAGTTGCAGATGGTGGCTGAAGGATGAAACAACTGGTGAATTCTGATATCTGGCAAGAGACTCCATCCACAACTCCACTATGCCCTGTATCTAAACACTGGCAAGAATCCTTGTTCTTTATATTTCCCAAAAGTCAAAAGTGGACTTCAGGATTTCTTACAAAGCAGTCACGGACCTAGAATTCGTATCTTTATTTAGGAGATCAGACTTCACTGGTCTGGATGACTGTTCCATGTCAGTGCTTTGGAAAGTACCAGAGTCAGCCAAGTAACTAGTATTTTTAGAGAGAAGTTAGCAATGGCAGCCTGTATATTGTCTTTAGTCTATTTAGCAGTTTGTCTAGAGTTCAGTTTTAAAAGTAACCTACGCTAAAGAAATACATACAAAGGGTCCTATTTTACCTGTGAAAGAATTAGTATTGCTGTCCATCCAGTTCTATGATTTACACAGCCCTGTCTGTCAAGGAAAGGAACCAGCTTTCCACTGCTGCAAATCACTAACAATTAACACTCCCAATCCCTTCTTCTATCAGTAAACTGTGATCAAATAAAACTTAGACTTTTTTTACATACATTAAAAAATTATTAAAAAATATAAAATAACCAAGAAAAGCACAAAACATTTACACATATATTAGGAACTGTGTACAAGATTCAATATTACAAATGTGACCATTCCTCTGCAGCTACAGAGGTAATGATGTAATTAGTAGTATAATTAAATCTTCCTGTTATTAACTGCTTCCTGGACTAAACAGATCCAATACATAGATCCATCATCATAAATGACAGATGTTTCAGTCTTTTTTTTTTTTAATTAGCAATATATAGATCTATAAAGAAGCGTAATGTCATGCTAAGATAGACATTAGCACCTTCTTTCCTGGGTGTACGACTTTTTGCTAAACACAGTATTTTACAATAACACAAATCTTTACGCACGATATTATAATCACAATGTCTAAAGTGCCATTTCCCTTACTACGATATAAAGTATTACAACAATGAAACTTGGGGCTCTCTCCATGATAATCCTGGGTACAGGACTGGTGTTTCGGGGAGGGGGCAAAGTAGCCAATTTGCCACATTCTTTTAAGACGGCAGCTTGTAGCAAGAGCATTTTTTTTTTTTATAATCAAACCTTGACATTTTCTGATTATACAAAAGTATCACCAAATACGTTCAGATTGGCCAGACAAATAAACAAACAATAAGGCATCAGATATAAACCAGAAGAGTTGACTGCAGGCTACACATAAGCTGGGTGCCAATGTTACCCAGGAACACCACTAATCATGAAAGAGAGGGAGAGAGAAAAAAAAAGAAAAGAAGAAAAAAAAAAAAAAAAGGGGGGGGGGGGGTAAGGGAAAGAGGAAATAAGGCAGAGTAAAACAAACACCCTGCCCAAGACACAGTGAACAACACCTGGGTGGATATAAGCAACAACATAGGGTTTAGCTGCATTCAGAAGATGGGCAATGACATTTTTTTTTATACAATTTCAGAGAAGATGAGGTCACATGAAAGAGGAGGCAGAGGGGAGATTTCTATATGTGGCTTAAAATCAGTTTCTGGATCCAAGGAGTGATTGCATCCGAAAAGGCTGCAATTTTGGGGCAAGTCCACCAAAGGTTAAGAAACGTACCACGTTGGTCGCAGCCTCTCCAACAACGAGCATCGGCAGTGGGAACTATCTGAGCCAAACAGGATGGGGTTTTATACCACAGAGCGAGAAATTTATAAGAAGACTCCAGGATACGGGAACTGAGGGAGGAGCTATGCGTCAATTTAATAATCCTATGAACCTGAGGGGGGTTAAGTTCCAGGCCTAGTTCCTTCTGCCGTTCACTTATGTAATACGGAACTGATGTGGAATGCATACTCAACACTAGTTTATACATTTGGGATAATAAATGTATAGAGTTTGGGAGTCTATTGCACATAGATTCGTATGGCGTAAGGGCATGTCAAGGTCACGTCTTGGGGTTCAACCCAGTTAAGAAACTAGTCAGTTGACAGTGCCTCCAGTGGGAAAGTCCCATACATCGATTGTAAGACATGGTAGGGGGGTACCTTGAGGGGAAAATTTGGCACAGGAAAAATCCCCATCCTCCCCCCAAGAGCAAAAGAGCCCAAAGGTCCTCTCCCGGAGGAAATCAAGGGCAGCCCCCCAGTGGGGCTAACGGGGATGTCCCAGGAGCATATAGTCCGGACCCATTCATTCAATCCCAAATTGCCAATGTGGTTCAAGTCAGGGGTGACATCCAGTCAAAGTCCTCTGAAAGCGGTTGGGATCCAAGGGGCCCCAGCTAGAATCCTCCCCGCCATCGATTTCTCTAATGAGACCCACAGTTTATTAGGGACATCATGCTGCCAATTTAAAATGCGTACCAGAGTCATCTCTCTCTCTCTATATATATATATATATATATATATATATATATATATATATATATATATATATATATATAGACACATCCGGGAGCCCTACCCCACTGTCCATCTACGTAATATCATATGCCAATCTGGGGTGCTTATCATGCCAGATAAAAGTCAGAAACGCTCTACGAAGTCGCTTAAAGAAGGTCTGGGGCAAGGTAATAGGTATAGTATATAAAAAAATATACTATAGAATCCAGGGCAGGATCGTCTTTTTTAAAACATTCACCCTACCAAACCAGGTCAAAGGGTGGATCCACCATTGCCGCAAGTCCTTTAATATGCCAGTAAGCAATTTGCCGCAGTTACAGTCTCATAAAAGCTTAAAAACGAAGGGGAAAGACTGTTGCAACGACTCAGTCAGCCGGGGTAGGATATGGATGGGGAGCAGAACAGACTTATAATTTATATTAAAGTTGTATAGAACACCAAAATTGTTGAAGTTCCTTCATAAATACTGGGACAGAGATATGGGGTTTTGACAAATAAAAAAAAGAAGGTCATTGGCATAGTCCGAAAGCTTGTGTTCTGTGGACCCAATACTAATCCCAGCAATGTCCGGATTATTTCAAACTCTCCATAAAAAGGGCTCTAGGACCAGGGCGAATAACAAAGGCGACAATGAACAGCCTTGCCTGATCCCATTATGGATATCAAAGCAGGCAGAGAGTGTACCAAATCACCTTCACATGGGATTTAGGTTCCCGATATAAAGCAAAAATCCAGCCCATCATCCGATCACCAAGGCCTAGGCCTTGCAGCACCTCTGTCATATAGGCCCAGTTCACTTGATCAAAAGCCTTCTCGGCGTCCACTGAAAGTATCACGCAAGGTGTGCAGGCAGGACAATGCTGGCCCAGTGTAAAATATGGAAGGCCAGAATTGTATTGTCTCTAGCCTCACGGCCCACCATAAACCAGTCTGATCTGAGTGAACTAGTTCCACAACAGGGTCCTGTAGGCGAACCGCCAAAATCTTGGCCAACAGTTTTGTGTCGGAATTCAATAAAGAAATAGACCTATAGTTGGCACAATATTGAGGGTCCTTGCCCGGTTTTGGCAATATGGTGATATGTGCCAGAAGAGTCTCTGGAGGTAGAGGGTTAGTAGTGGTGATAAAGTTAAGATAACTACAAAGTAGGCCGGCAAGGATAGAGAAGAATTTCTTATAATACGGATTAGTAAAACCGGTGGGTCCCGGGATTTTACCCAAGGGAAGGGCAGCAACAGCCTTGCCCAAATTCCACAGCGGATATCGGGCGTTCTAGTTCCTCAAGAATATGGGGGGAGAAAGTAGGGAACGCAGAGTCCTGTATGTAACCCTGCACTGTCAGTCTGGGACACCTCATCCACAGCAGGGGAGTTGGTAGGGAGGTTGTAAAGAGGCATAACACTGTTGAAATAGTCCAGCAATAGAATGAGTGTCTTCCTCCCGTCCAGACTGTGTTGTCAAGCCATGTACATGACATAAGGCCTGCTGTTTTAATTGTCCAGCCAGGAGGTGACCACATTTGTTTTCATGTTCATAGAAACGGTGGGCATAGAATCTAAGTTTGTCCCTGGCTCTACGGTCCAAGCACAGAGGGTGTGGTGCGTAAAGTTTCCAGTGCCTGAGCGCCCAAAGGATCAAATTGTGTTTTATGTTTAATTTCTATGTCATGAATTTTATCCAACAATTCCCCAATCTCTCTCTGTTTTTCTTTTTAATCAGAGATCCATGGGCTATCAGTTCACCCCTGATCACTGCTTTGTGGCCTCTCCAAACCGCCTGTGTGGACACATTTCCAGAGGAATTAGTTTCAAAATAAAACTGTAAGGAGCGAGAGACCACTTCAAAGACAGCTGGGTCATCCAACAGGTTCTCAAAGTCTCCACACACTTTCAGTCTGGTAAGCAGTAGGGGGGCGAATGGACAACATCACAGGACAATGGTCGGAAATTGTTATGGAACCGATCGAAGAAGATACCACATTGCGCAGATAAAACTGGTCAATAAAAAGGAGATCTAGACACGGGTAAGAATCATGCGTCTTCAAATAATAGCTGAAGTCTGTATCCCTGGTATGAATCACCCGCCAGCCGTCCAAGTGAAGAGTATGCAAAAGCCGTTTAACATGCTTCAACGTACGGTAGGATAGAGGTGTTTGTACCAGAGGACGTGTCCAGACAAGGGTCCAGGGCAATATTAAACTCCCCCCCCCCCCCCCTGAAGCACCACGCCCTCCCTAAAATCCATCAATTTTTTTTTAAGGGTAGTAGAAATGAAATTGACAGTGCGGGAATTCAGGGCATACATTTCTGCAAAGGTATATTTATGACCATGTATTAAGCCATTAAGAAATCGGAAACGGCCCTCTGGATCAATTTGCTTGGACAGAAGATAAAAGGGACAGATGTTTTCCGAATTCAAAATAAATTGTTTACATTCTGCCCATGGATTCTCTGAATTAAGGTAAAAAAAAAAAAAAAAGTCCCACTACCTATCCTAGCCTCCAGCATCCCTAAACACTTACCTGGCTCCATGTCACCACTGTCCATAGCTCCAGCACTGCTCCCTTCACTTCCTGATTTCACAGGAGAAACGAAGGGCAGCGGATCCACATGCTTCTACTGCTGTCAAAGTCTTGAGGCAAGGGCATGGCTTACTGGAACTCTGTGTCCAGCTAGGGAACACACACACACACACACACACACACACACACACACACACACACACACACCACTGGGTTTGTCAAAGGAGTCACTTGGAGGGAGGAGCTGATAGTGCTAGCGGGGACTGCCAGGAGAAGAAGGAGTTCTGTGCAATATCATTGCACAGAGCAGGTAAGTATAACCTCTTTTTTATTTTACCAAAAAATAAATAAATTTGCCTTTGGTATCACTTTAAATGATGTCATCGGTATGTAGCTTTTGCTTCTTTCCATGGTATGCACAGAGTATTGTTAGGCTATTTTCTGGCCAGGCACCCAGTCTTCATGAAATGAAAGGCGTCATAAGAAAAGTCTTTACTCAAGAAATTTAACTGCTCGGGTTTACAGTTTTTAAAAGCCTATTCCTATCAAACACAAACTGAAAAACCATTTCTCACCCCACATTCAGGTCATCATTTGTGAGATAACCTGGAAAAGTCATGTTACTAGGAAGAACTCCTGATATCTTATTTCTGTTGTCTCAAAGGAAATTCTATGAGAATTAATTTGCAAATTAGGAAATACATGAGCACAAGACGTGTTCAGAAACGGAAATGTAGAGTTAAGACTTTTTATATATACTCACCATTCACACAGGAAATCAGGAACCGAGAGAGAGAGCAGGAGGAAAGCAGGCAAGAAGTTAGATGACAAGAATGAGAAGTGAACTTTACACAAAAAGGAAAAAAAGAAAAAAAAAAGGAGTATTTTATAAAGTGAAACCTCTTAGATAGTGGGGAAGGGGGAAAATTGCATGCGTGGAATATGGAAAAAAAAAAAAGACTGAATGACACAGACAGATATATACTGGATTGTTCATTCCATCCATATTTTATCTCATCTGTGTTAATTTTGTTATCTGTAATTCCATCTCTGAACTTCTATACCAGTTGTCTCCAACCTGGGGCCCTGGGGCCAGATGAGGCCCTTTGTTTGCCTTTATCTGGCCCTTGAGGCATTTTTCATGCCACTGACACCAACAATGGGTCACTATTCCTCCCACTGACACCATTGTTTACTCCCACTGGGCACATTCCACCCCCCCTAAAGTGTGAAGGACAGTAATTGGCCTTTTCTTTAGAAAGTTTGGATCCCCTGTTCTATTCTATCAATGTGCAAGAAATACTTTCATGCATAGGTCCAAGTTCACAAAAAGTCAGAAACATTTTTTGGAAAAGTAGAGCAATTATGCATAAAGCCAAGCATGTTTGAGTGACTAATTAATGGAATATTACAAACGTGTGGATTATAAATTTTGTATACTTGTATTATATCCACTTAAGGTTTTAGCCCCTTCATGACCAGGACATTTTTTGCTATATGGCACTGTGCTACTTTAAATGACAATTGCCCGGCCATGCAATGCTATACCTAAATGAAATTTGGATCATTTTTTTCCCCCCACAAATAGAGCTTTTTCTTGGTGGCATTTGATCACCGCTGGGTTTTTTTATTCTATTTAAAAAAAAAAAAAGACCGTAAATTTAGGCCAATATGTATTCTGCCACATATTTTTGGTATAACAAAAATCCCAATAAATATATTATTTGGTTTGCATGAAAATTATAGCATCTACAAACTATGGGATATATACTGGATTTTATTTTTTTAATATACTAGTAATGGTGGCAAACCAGTGACTTATAGCAGGACTATGATAGTGCGCGGGCAATCTGACACTAACTGACACTTTGTGGGCACTTACTGACACTGAAATAACCAGTGACACCAATACATTTATCAGTGATAAAAATATACACGGTCACTTTTTTGTCTGGCATATTGTAACCAGGCTTTCTTGTGGCATTGGCGCATTAAAAGCTTCTTTACGGCAATTCAACCACGTAGGTCCTTGAAACAACCACATTGTCGATTTATGTATTTCTTTGTAGCCTGAACAGTTCCTCAGGCAGCTGCAATCTTTCTTGGTCTACCTGATCATGGCTTGCTATCAAGATTTCCCTGAATGTTCCACTTCTTAATAAATGATTGAACAGTACCTACTGGCATATTCAAGGCTTTGGATATCTTTTTATATCCTTTTCCATCTTACTTATGTTTCATTACCTTGTTACGCAGGTTATTTGACAGTTCTTTTCTGCTCTCCATGGCTCAGTGCATCCATGTGACAGTTAAACTCATTGGCTGTTTATACATAGACACCAATTTCAATTTAAAAAGCCACAAAATGTTGGAAATTGACCTTTAACTGCCATGTTAACCTGTGTTTGTCACCTTGTGTGTCTGTACTAAGGCCAAACATTCCAGGGTATGTAAACTTTTCATCAGGGCCATTTGGGCGATTTCTGTTATTATGATTGAAAAAGGAGCCAAACAACTCTATGATAGTAAATGGCTTCATATGATCACTATCCTTAAATAAAAGACAGTTTTTTGGCATGATCAGTCATATTTTCAATATCAATGACAAAATGTCATCATTTCTTCCGGGATATGCAAAACTTTTGAGCACAACTGTGTGTGTAAAGAAATAATAATAATTTAATTTGGGGCAGCACAGTGGCTAAATGGTTAGCACTTCCGCCTGGCAGTACTAGGGTCGTTGGTTCGAATCCCAGCCACGGCACCACCTGCCTGGAGTTTGCATGTTCTCTCTGTGCCTGCTTGGGTTTCCTCCGGGTACTCCAGTTTCCTCCCACACTCCATGTTGGTAGGTGAATTGGCTCCTGTCTAAATTGGCCCTAGTATGTGTATGTATGAATGTGAGTTAGGGACCTTAGATTGTACGCCCCTTGAGGGTTAGGGACTGATGTGAATGTACAATATATATGTAACGCGCTGCGTAAATTGATGGCGCCATATAAGTATGGCGTATAAGTATGTGTGTGTGTGTGTATATATATATATATATATATATATATACATATACATATACATATATATACACATATAT